>NW_024349519.1:27941523-28075823 GCF_902729225.1 Pteropus medius
TTTCTTTCTTTCTTTCTTTCTATTGATAAGTTATTTTCTAAATATGAAGCTTCTAGTTGTACTCTGATGCTTCTAGGAATTCAGGCATACTGTAGAGAATAGGATGTGAAATTCAAGGATATGATTGACTTAATAAGCACCCTCCCCCAAAGATGTCCATGTCATCCTCGGAACCTGTCAATATGTTACCTTACATAGCAAAAGGGACTTTGCTGGGCAATTAAGTTAACCATCTCGTGAAAGGAAGATTATCCTGCATTATCGCAGTGGTCCCAGCATAATCACTAGGGTCTTTCTAAGAGGGGGACAGGAGAGTGAGAGTCAGTAATAGATGTGTTGGTGTGATGCAGGGAAGGGCCACCAGCCAAAACATGTGGGTGGCTTCCAGAAGCTGAAAAAGTCAAGGAAAGGAATTTCCCCTTGGAGACTCTAGAAGGGTCGCAGCCAACACCTTGACTTCAATCCAGTGAGACTTAATTTAGATTTCTGACCTTCATATTTATAATGGTATTTTATAAATATGAATACAAGATATGTTTCTAGAATAAAATTTGTAAAATATATCAAAATACAGATATCTGAATAAAAGTTACCCATGATCTCAATGCACTGCAAGATTAGATGAATTTGTGTTGTCATAAGCCAGTAAGTTTTTAAAAGAAGCAATAGGAAATTAATTCAAATGGCTTTAAGAACTTCCCTCTAGATGGAGATCACTGCTTTATCGTATAAGGTGATTAAAAGTACAAATGCATATGTAAAGAAAATTGTTTTATGGGGACAAAGATCTTTTGTTGCTAAAAGTCTTCCCTGAATGCAAACTTGAATATTCAAGATGACCATCTATATTAATAAATTTTCCCTTAACTGTCCTAAGACTTACGATCTTGTCATAATTGTTTGAAGGAAACAGAGGAGAGGGTAAACCCTGAGAAGCTGCTTCCTCTTGGAACTATCCTGTGGTCAAATGACAGAGTAAAGGTTAACCAAGATGTCCATCCATTGCTCTGAACCACACATATACCTGTTAGCATTGTGATGCAGCCAGGTGATTTTGTTTGACTCTGGGAAAATAGGACTGGGAACACAAACCTGGGCCAGACAAATTTGGCTTCTATCTCTCCCAATTTACCACATTCATAAATGTATACATTTATGAAGTTAATTTTCTGTGGAAAATTAACTTTTTTTTTTTCAAGTAAAGCATCTTCCCTTTACGTAAGAAAAATATGGTGGACATTTAATAAAGCAAAACTTAACTGTAGATTTACTTCCTGGGGAGCTCAGGAATCTAGGCTACGAGAGTCTACATGGCCGGCAGTCTATGTGGCTTCTGATATTTTCTTCGTTAAATAAATTGTAATATGACAAAGTGCCTATCAATTCCCTGAAATCGGGAACTGTGAAATCCCTTTCACATCTAATTGATTAACAAGCCAACCGGCTTCTTTCTGCCTGAACTATTGTGAGTCTCCAGACAGGTGTTCTTGCTGTCTCTTTTTACTTTCTTACAATTCCTTTCAAGTAAGCAAAACTTTTCAATATAGAAAGCAGATTCTGGATTTCTAGATTAAATCCTTTTAGGTCTGATTTTTATCTAAATTCAGTCTTCTTACCCTAAGACTCATGATGCTCAAATTTATCTGTCTCCTGCCTGTCTCACTAACCTCATTACTGATTACTCTCCTCCCTTATTCACTCTCCACCAAAGCAATTTTCCTAGGCAGTTTGTACTTTTTGTTCTGCCTGGAAGGTGCCATTCTCAGCTCTTCAGTTTAGTGGATTTTTCTCATTTTTTGGTCTCAGCTCAAATGCCACATCTACAGAGAGGTCTTTCTCATCCACACTAATTAAGTTAGACCCTGTCGTCAGCTCTAACTAACACAATACTCTTTTTATGACCTTATCATAATAAAATATATCTTATGTGGGGTTTTGGGGGGGGGTATATTTTCTCTCTATTCTATCAGAATAGTTTTACTTGCTTCTAAAATATAGTTGATTTTCAGTAACCATCTCTTGATTGAATGAATGCATGAATGAGTAAACAAATCTACAGAAAGCCCAGTGCTTCTTTCTGGTTTAGCATAAGCATCTATTTACAAAACAAGAGCAACATAATATTTTAATTCACATTTTTTTTCCATTTTCCATTGGTTGTTACTGGAAATTCAAGTTTCTGTGTGATTCCCCCCCCCAAAAGAAGATAATTGTCCCGAAAGGTCTGTCCTCAGGAACAGACATTTGTCATATGAAAACATTTCTGTTAATGTGGCGAACAAACAGCTGAATAGATTCTTCTATTCTCTAAAAGGGACTCTATTAAAGGTCAATCAAATGTTGAGATTGAGTAAACTCTTAAAAAAGTTGTTGTTTAAAGCTTAGGGTGAGTCTAAAATGTGCTTTGAAATACAGCAGAATGAGACAGTGCTCTCTATGCAGCCCATGTTGCACTCATCGCCAGGACAATCTCTGTAGCTCCAGAAAGAGGCTGGATTTGAACTGGAAGTCTCATTAGATTTTCTAGACTGTTTTACTCTACATCTGTAGAGGAAAGCTAAAAAAAGGGGGCGGGAGGGGTTGTCTGGGAGTATAAGATTCTTTGCCTGGGTAATAACAAAATGGCTCTGGAATAACTGGTCGATCGCATTTGGGGGCATTGATACTTTTTATCTGCATGATAGACTTTGTTTCATGAGTTAATATTTGATTTGAAGCTCTTAACTGACTTTCAGATTCATTGTCATACTCCCTACACCTACTGTGAACACCCTGGCCAATTATGCCACCCACAAAATATTCGTGGCTTAAAGATTATTTCTAGTGCCCACATGAGTTTCTATTGTCTTCAGTTGAATGGAAGCTTCTGAAATCAACTGTTTGTTTCCATGTTCAGGTCAGTTTTACTTGTTATTGTAAAGACGTAATTTATAAGCCCCATGAAAACGTTCCCATGACAAAAGCTGGAACAATTTGAGTAACAAAATGAATAAGTATTAGATAATATCCTAAAGAAAAAAATATACATATCCACGAGTTCGGACTGATAAAAAAATATTGAATGAATACAAAAATGAGAGAGAAGAGATAACTATCCTATACAGAAGAGTTTCAAATAATTTATAGAGATACTCCTCTCCCAGAAGTAAAGCTTAACTCTCCACATCTTGCTTCCAAGACTAAAGTACAAAGAGAGATGTAAAGGTAATTTTATAGTGGTGAAACCATCTAGGTGCTCAAGGTTAATGTTATCAGTGATAAATCATGCTGATAAGTCATCAGTGATAGTACGTACTCTTTGAAAAAATGATTTATTGAGATATAATTCACATTCTCCAAAATAACACCCATTCAAAGTGTACAGTTCAATGGTTTTTAGTATATTCACAGACTAGTTCAATCTTAAATCTAATTTTAGAACATTTTACCACTCTCCAGAAGAAACCTCATATTTATTAGCAGTCATTTACCCCCCCACCTCTGCCCTCTCTCTGCATCTATCCCAGCCCCAGCCAACCGCTAATCTACTTTCAGTCCCTACAGATTTGCCTAAAGTGTTAATGGTATGCAAGTGACATTTTATTTGGTTTCCTTTTAAATAAACCTTTTAACTATCCAACTACCAGTTCCAATGGTATATGAAGGAAGGCTCCTGATATGTTACCATCTAATGTTTTATTTTATTTTTATTTTTTAAATTTTTTTTTAAATTTTTTTTTTTTCTTTTAGGCGAGGCAACCTTTGGTTGACCTCCCAGATGGCAAGGACCTTGTCAGTTTACAATCCCTTATTTTTTTTATTTTTTACACTTACAGCACCTGGTCTTTCTAGGTGGTCTCCCATCCAAGTACTAACCAGGCCTGACCCTGCTTAGCTTCCGAGATCAGACAGGATCAGACTCGTTCAGGGTAGCATGGCGGTAGACTACCATCTAATGTTTTAAAAATGGTTAGTTCACTTTTCCTCTCAACATACTTGAATATCTTTATGGGAGATTCTGTTCATGTGCTAATTAAGAATCTGGAGTGACATTTTAAAGAGTTTTTACTATGTTTGTATAAACCTCTCTGAATCCTAGTATGTCCGTTTTTAATTAAAAATAGAACATCAAGTACTTATCTGGTACCAAGAATATACTAGGCACTTACTGTATGAGGTAAGTACTATTATTATTCCGATTTTACAGATGAGAAAACTGAGGCAAAGAGAGGTTGAAAGTTAGAAGAGCTAGGAAGCGTAAACTAGAAATTCAAAACTATAGTGTCTAGCTCGTGCATCTGTGCTTTCCTTCACTATACAAGGGTCATCAAATGATAGCTTCTGGGCCAGATCTGGCCTGCTTCCTGTTTTTGTAAGTAGAGTTTTATTGGAACACAATCAAAACCAATCATTTACATACTGTCTATGACTGACTTGCACTATGTCAGAGTTAAGTACAGGCAAACCTCATTTTATTGCACTTGGCTTTATTGCTCTTCACAGATGCAGTTTTTTCAAATTGAAAGTAAGACCCTCCACCAGCAAAAATTTTATGACTTGCTTTATTGCAATGGTCTGTAACTGAACCTGCAGTATCTCCAAGGTATACTTGTAGTTGTAACAGAGACCTTATGGCTTCATTTGAGCACTACTCACCTCTTTCCATCACTCTAACCTACAAGTAATGTCTGTAGAAAAAGCAGATGCTTATCACTGATGAAAGGGTGTATGTAGTCCTTGGCTGCAAAGGATGATGTAAAGATCCACACTGAGAGGAGGAGAAAGGAGGGATCAATTTTCAGAGAGTGAAACTCTGGATTTTTGGCAGTGCCAGTGACCTGATCAGGACAAAAGTACACGGTGAATTCCTGCCCCAACAAAGGAGAGAAAAAAAATCCAATTTAAAACTAGCTTTCACTAGATTTTGCTACAAAATAGATGACATTTAACTAAATAATTCAAACTTTTATTCTGAGCTATCGAGACTGTATGGGACATTAACTCTCAGCTGGCAGGTGCCTGGCCATAGGATTCCAGCTGCTTGAATCTCCCTTTGCTTCCAGCCTTCCACCTGGCCACCCCAGAAAAGTACCTGAAGATCCCCCAGAGCTCACCTGCTGTGGCAGAGGGTCTGGTTTTTGGAGCAAAGATCCTCTCCCCACTCCCTTACTTTTGGTTCATCAAAAACAGAACATCAGAGAAGATTTTCAATATTGTTCACGATGAAATAAAACCAGCTTCTTTTCTATTGGAAAAAAAAAAAAATGGTTGTCTAACTCAGCTGAGGAGGAATTTTGCCAGAATAATACCTTTCCATTTGTTTTCCTTAGTGGAGTTGTCTCCATTCTCTCCCATTTAGCCTGCCAGGCCCTGCTCTGTTCTGCCCTGTACAAGGCAGTGCCTTTTTTGCTCCAGAGTTGCTGGCGGGCCCAGCAGGAGTTGTAACATCCAGGCCTCTCTCCAGATGGCCTGGGTTCCTTGTGGGTCATCAGTCGAATCCTCCTCTCAAGAACTGGTCTAATGCAGAAGTAAAAATAAAGTATTTCAATATTTATTTAATTACTCTATTTGTTAACTTGCCCTTCCATTTCCAATGTTTTTTCCTCATATTGGATACCTCTTCTGTGCAGAGCACAGAGCTGAGTTCCTAAAGGAAAACGATAATGAAGGAAGCACAGCTCCTGCTTCTGATAAACATGGCTACTTAGTGAGAAAGTAGCTGAGAGAATGACAAGAAATTTACACATTAGCCCAAGAAAACATGCAAATGGCCAACAGACATATGAAAAGATGCTCAACATCACTAGTTGTTAGGGAAATGCAAGTCAAAACCACAATGAGATACCAACTCACACCTGGTAGAATGGCTGTCACCAAAAGAACAAGTACTAACAAGTGTTGGAGAGGCTATGGGGAAAAAGGAACCTTCATGCAGTGCGGGTGGGACTGGAAATTGGTACAGCCACTATGAAAAACTGTATAGAATTTCCTCAAAAATTAAGAATAGAATTACCATATGACCCTGCAATCCCTCTTCGGGGTATTTACCACCCCCCCCAAAAAAAAACCCTGAAAATATTTATCCACGAAGATATATGCACCCTGATTTCATAGCAGCATTATTCACGGTGGCCATGGCATGGAAACAACCAAAGTGTCCTATGATAGATGATTGAATGAAGAAGATGTGGTACATATATACAATGAAATATTACTCAGCCGTAAGGAAAGATGAAATGCTGCCATTTGCAACAACATAGATGGATCCTAAGATTATCATGCTAAGCAAAATAAGTCAGAAAGGAAAAGCTGAGAGCGATATGATTTTAGCCATTTGTGGGATATAAAACTGAAAGCAACAAACAAACAAGATGAACAGAGACTCATGGATACAGACAACAGTTTAGTGGTTACCAGAGGGAAAGGTGAGGGAGCTAGATAAAGGGCAAAGGGGGTCAAATAGAAGGTGATAGAAGGAAACTTAACTTTGAGTGATAAACACAACATGATGTGTTATTGAACTGTACACTTGTAACCTATATAACTTTATTAACCAATGTTACCCCAATAACTTTAATTAAAAAATAAATAATAAAATTTTAAAAAGAAATTCACAAACTATGATATAAAGCAGAACCATATTGCTCTCGACCCCTTTCAAAAAATTTTGCTTCATTTTCACAGAGGCAACTAGCTTGGTTGTAGGTATACCATTTATCCATTCATTACCCATTCAGCAAATCTATTGATCCTTTCTGGAGGGGGTGTTCTAGGTACCAAGACTACATCAGTACATGTTTTATACTAACTGATGTAAACATTATTGCACTTTTCAATACATCTTAGACTTCTTTATTGGTTTCTTTTTTCTTTTTATTGAGATATAATCGAAATAATGTTTTGTCAATTTAAGGTGTACAACACATTGATTTGATATATTCATATATAGTAGTGTGATAATCACTGTAGTGTTAGCTAACATCTCTGTCAAGTACCATGATTATTTCTTTTTTCGTGGTGAGAACATTTAAAATCTAGCTTCTTAGCAACTTTGAAGTATAAAATATGGTATCGTTAACTATTATTATAATATTGTGTATTAGCTCTCCAGGACTTACTTATCTTCTAACTGCAAGTTTGTACCCTTTAACCAATATCTTCCCAATTACCCGCAGCTCCTACCCCACTTTACTCCTGAGCTCATTGTGGGCAGGAATTGTGTCCTGTTCCACTTAATACAGTATTTGCTTCCCCATAAACGATTAATAAAGGTTTGCTGAGTATTACATACAAACATGCACATGAAAAAATCTTCGTGCTCAAGTATTAGTGCAACCAAACCAAAACAATAAGAGCTTGGCTATTTTGCAGAGTCCAGTGATGGATGGATAATAATAAAACTTTTTTAGTTAGCTTTATTTTAGCTTCTGTCTTTCCACAGCTCTGAGAACCAGGGGAAAGCAACATCCTTTGAATTTATTCACTCCATTTGTTTTATATATTGAAGTAATATGTATATATTCCAAGGAATAATGGGCCTATACAATTAGAGGTACCCTCAGGCACCCCTTAGGAAGCTAAACATCAGTAAGGTAGCCTTGAAGGATGAATCACTTTTTTGGTAAATTTAGACAGCCTTAGATTTAATGGCTTCTAGAAATATATTTGGCACTCCACAGTATTGGCACCAGCTTTAGGCCCTTTACCTCAGACAGTATTGCTTTAATTCACTCTAGAGTAAAATTGTCCAGTAGGACTTTCAGTAGTGATGGAAAAAGTTCCAGCATAGTGTTTAGCTGCACTGTCCTATGTAGTAGTCACTGGCCTCAGGTGGCTACTGAGCACTTGCAATGTGACTAATGCACCCAAGGAACTGAATTTTAATTACATTGCACTAAAATTTAATTTGAAATAGCCTCACATATCTAGTACCTACCACATTGAAGAGCACAGCTTTAGAGACTCATGAATATAATGCCATCCTGGCTGTGTATTATCTATGTACACTAGACCTCATTTACTGAGGATATTTGTGATGTAATGAACTGGATCCTATAAATTAAAACTAGTTTTGACCTGGAAGTAGCATAAGATTAACTGCATTTATTGTAGTTAGAGCTATAATATGCATTTTATGTATGTAACTGTATATCATTGTATATAAATGTATATAATTAAATTATATGTTATATATAATATAACTAACATATTATGTTAGTTCAGGCTAACATAATGAAATACCAAAGACTGGGTGGCTTACAAACAAAAATTTATTTCTCACAGTTCTGGAGGCTGGGGAGACCAAGATCAAGGTTCCAGTATGGTTGGTTCCTGATGAGAGCTCTCTTCCAGGTTTGCAGACAGCCAGCCACCTTCTTTCTGTGTCTCAAAGTGTCAAAGAGAGATCAGGCTCTGGGTCTCTCTTCTTCTTCTTTTAAGGACACTAATCCCATCCTGGGGATCCCATTCTCATGACCTCATTTAAATCTAATTATCTCCCAAAGACCCCATCCCCAAATATCATCTCATTAGGGCTTAGGGCTTCAACATATGAATTTTAGGGGGACACAATTCAGCTCATAGCAACACACACGCACACACACACACACACACACACACACACATGCGCGCGCGCAATGAGTTTAATATCCTATAAAGTATAACAAAGTCCTATAAAGTTCTAATTTTTTCTCATGATCACTATTGAAATATAAAATTCTTTAAAAGGAAAAATGCCTCTACTTTACTAGTGCTCAAAGCACCTGTGCCTGCTCACTATGCCAGCACTGATATAAGTTCAGAGTGGAGCAGAAAGCTGTGGGGGCAGATTTGAGGCATAAGGAGACTCCCATTTCAGAATGCCTCCCTGTGATGGGGGTGAAGAGAAGAGACTGAGCGATAGAATGCAAAGTTTCTGATTAAAGTGTAAGTGATTTCTAGAGAGAATAATATAAACATTCATCATCTCTCAGAATCACAAAATTCTTGGAACCGTAGCTATTCTTTCAAGTGGACGTTTTTGTCTTTGAAAGATTTTTTTTAAAAAATTCTACATGGAAGCTTGCCACAAAAATTAGATGCGGAGAAAATTGTTCAGCAGGATGGAAGTTCCAGTAACACGATGTTCCCTAGACCAGAGACCTTCTGAGAAACCCTGGGGCACTTAGGAAGTAAGTTCGAGACCATTGATATTCTACACTTGTTAGAAAACAAATTTAAAAAGATCCCAGAGTCAGTGAGTGTCGGGGCTTGGCAGTCTCTCCACTATACCTAGGGCTCTGGCACCGCAGCAGATCAGCCCCAAGACCAGCCTGGCATGGCCTTGGGAGGTTGGCTGGGATGTCAGGAGGAAGGAAAGGAAAGTTCTTCTGGGGGCCAGTGCTCTACATAAACCACAGCTTCAAATCTGAATAAGGTGGGTCAAGGTCAGGGCTTTGTGCTTCAATCCATGAGCCTGTTGGGGATGGGATAGGAGAGCGACAAAGAGATGAAAGTAGGAAGAAAAAGATCATAATTTAGCTATGTTCTGTACATATATCCAAAACATTAGTTAAAATTTTTAAACCTTTCATAAACAAATCTTATTTATCATAGTTATAGAAGAAGATTGGCTTGACAAAGCTTGTTTCATGGACTTTGTTCAGTTAGCCAAGTCCTGTTCCCCATTTCAATAATGTATCAGTTCTACATGAAAAATAATATTTAATTGTAGATACCAGGTCAGTTTCCCCAGACTCAGACTCTAAGGTAGGTCTGGGGAAAATGCAGTGAAGATCAACATTTGTGAAAGGGAAAGTTAGGTTGTGATGAATGTACTTACAACAGGGCCTCAGCCAATCCCATGGAGTGCTCTTAGCTAGAATGGTCCAGCAGAGTTGTCCCAGATTAAAACAGATTACTCCTGCTCATTGAAGCAGGCATAAACTTGGCCCGGTCTCTGTGCTGAGGACAATTACTGAAGAGAAACTCAGCATGCGCCATTATCAGTCTTCATGGACAGCAGCTGAGGGAAATGACTGACTTGGCCGAGGGAGGATCGGGGCAATGAAACACAGCATCCCCCATATTTAGCATCACATGTCCTTGTGTTTATCGGAGGTGTAATAATAGACTTCAGTTATAGAATTAACTGTTAGCAGTACAAGAAGTGCTCTAATAATAAAGACACCAAGTCTCAGAAAGATGAAGTAAGTTGTCCATGGGTATGCCAGTGGTTGGCAGACTTTAGTTTCCATAGAATCACATAGAGCGTCTGCTAAATCACAGATTAGGGGCTCCTATCTGTGGAGTTTCTGATTGGGCAGGTTTGGGGTGGTCCTGGAGAATCTGCTTTTCTAACAACTTTTTAGGTGGCACTGGTGCTGCTGATTCAGGGACCACATCTGAGAATCTGAGGTAAGCAGTGAGTATTGGGAAGACACTCCCTAATAAAGGAACGATGACATTATTATGTTGGAATAAAGGAATAAAGTAACTAAAATGTTCCTCAAATAGCTTACTGCCAGTCATCTTGCTAAAGAATCAGTGTGAAAGGACGGCAAGTATGGTGGCTCAGGAGCCCGTCTGAACTCAGATCTTAGCTCTACCACTTACTAACTGCATCACCCTGGGCAACTTACCAAACCACTCTGTGACTCAGTTTCCATTAAATAAGGTTGGTGATGATAATAGTTACCTGTCACTTGAGGATTAAATGACTCATATAAAGAACATTTAGAAGTGCTTGTGATATTTTAAATATGGAAGCTTGGGTTGGTATAGAGGAATCAAACTGGAGATTACATGGGAGACAGCAGACTGGAGTGTTGCCCATACTCACAGAGGATTTTGCATAAATGAGGAACCACTTCTTTTTGTTTTAAGCCATAAAGATTTGGGCGTTGGTTTTCAATGTGGCATAAACTAGTCTATCCTGGCTAATGGACTCTCCATTTGGACAAGCCACACTACTACTATGTGCTGTCTCTTACAGCTCATGCTGACAATTTATCTTAAATTATCTTATTAAATAATTTAGATTACTTTGGAAAGGCTGACATCATCACTTTCAGTCTAAAAGTTGAAAATTCTCAGTAAAAGTAAGCACCCACCTTTTTTTTCAAGAATTTTCCAAGGTATTCTTTTTCATTTTTAAATTTATTTATTTATTTAAATTAGTTTCAAGTATACAGTACATTGTTTAGAAATCTATATAGTTCATAAAACGATCCCTCCAATTGCTCCCGCCCTCCCCTGGCTCTCCACCTAGCGATCATATTAATGCTAACTACATTCCTTCTGCCATGCTCTCCATCCCCATGACCAACTATCGACTACTAATTTGTCCTTCTTTAACCCTTCAGCCCATTCTCCCAGGCCCCCAACCTCCCTCCCCTCTGTCTGTTCAAGGTATTTTCATATCTTATTTCATTTAACAAGAAGGAGTCAGGCTTTCACACTGTGCCTACTACACTGAAGAGTTGGAAAATGGATTCTGTCACCTCTAGTTACTGAGTAGTTGGACTGAAGTTCAAGTGTTTCCAGGCACTTTAAAAAGTAATTCTACTTCCTTTTCTTCAATACGGAAAATGAAAAAGAGAAACATGTTATTTGAGCTTAATCGCTGTAACAAAATTAGTTATATTTAGCTTTCCTTTTTACCTCATTTTGAAGCAGCAGGGATTCAAGCTTTAATACCAATTATGCCTTACGAAGAGATTTATTGGTAAGAATAGAAGTTTAATGTTATCCATTGAATTCCTATGCTGAGTTTGAGTGGGCTGTCATTCAACAACTGTAACGGTGATGGAGGTCAAATTTTACTAAATCATAAATATTCTAGCGAAATAAATGCATATGTAAATACATATTTCAGAGCTGTTTTAATGAAAATCAAATTATAGAATTGACTCCCAATGAAATTAACATTATTAAATGAAAATAAAGTTATTAAATTGATAAATTTTCTAAAACACCTCATAATTTTTACATTTACTTGCTTTTATTTTTTGACTATTATGTGTTAAAATCCTATTACATACTACTTAAAGGATTTAAACTTTTTTCCATGAAAAGGGACACACGCTTTTATATAAACAAATTTGCAAAGTATGTTTGATCATAAAGAGGCTATTAAAAACATTTTTGATGACATAAAAGAATAAAATCTCAAAATAATAAAAGAATAAAATCTCAAAATAATAAAGTTAATAATAGAAAAGTTAAAAAGGGTAGTTATTTTCCTGGAGAAAAGACAGTCCTACAGGTTTATGCTATTTGAAAGTGTGACCATTGCATGAATGTGTTATCTTTTTTTTCTTCTTCTCGCAGTTGAAGGAAAGAAAAGCTAGGAAGAGAGGCACTAGAGAGAATAGGCATGTGAGCCTCTCAGAGGAGTGCTCTTAGGTAATTAAGGTGGATATGGTTTGAGTAACTGAAAACTTTAGAGCAAACTCTCAAAGAATTGTGGATGTCATTCTATCTGGGATTAAGTTTAAATTATAGACATAGATATATAGAGATAGATAATGAAATAGAATTAGATGAAGTTATTTACATTAATATATATAATTACACATTAACCTTGGTTGTTATTAAATATATGTCATATTAAAATTAAATTACATTTATCTATATATATGTAAATATACATGTATCTATGAATTTATGAGTATTTTAAATATTTAGGTGGGTTGGAAGGAAGAGATGAATCAGGGAGGGAAAGGGGAGAAAGAAGGAAAGGAAGGAAGGAAAAAAAGGAAGAAAAATAAGATATATATTTAAATAAAATGCACCAAAATATTAACAAATTATTGATGAAGAGTGAAATTATATACATTGTTTCTTTCAAAAATACTTTTTAATATTTCCTTAAATGACCATATATATTGCTTTATTAATCAAAAATAAAACAGCAATGAATGCAAATTAAAAGAGATAATGTGAAAGGTACCTAGTTTATCAAATCGTATTTCAAAGAAAAATTTGTAAATAATGTTGTAAATTTGTCAAAATTTCTTTTAAAAATATATTTCATTGAGAAATCTCTTTTATTTTTAAAACTGTACACTAGATTTATGGTTTCCAGCCCAATATGTAAAGAGCTTGAAGTGTTGTAAAAACTGGATATTCTCATGCAAAAGAATGAAATTGGAGCCCTACTTATACCACTCATAAAAATTAACTTGAAATGAATTAAAGACTTAAATGTAAGATTTTTGAAACCATGAAACTACTAGAAGAAAACATGGGGAAAATGCTCTTTGATTTGGAAATGATTTTTGAATATGAAACTAAAGCACGAGTAACAAAAGCACAAATAAACAAGTGGGACTACATCAAACTTAAAAGCTTCTGCACAGCGAAAGAAATGATCGACAAGATAAAAAAGCAACATATGGAATGGAAAGAAATATTTGCAAACCATATATTTGATAATGGGTTAATATCTAAATTATATAAGAAAATCACACAACTCAATAACAAAAAGCCAAATAATTATATTTAAAAATGGGCAAAGGACCTGAAGAGATAACTTTTTTCAAGGAAGACATGCAGATGGCTAACAGGTACATGAAACGGTGCCCAACATCACTTATCAGGAGGAAGTCAAAATCACAATGAGATGTCACCTCACACCTTTTAGAATGGCTATTATAAAAAAGATAAGAGATAATTGTTGGTGAGAATGTGGAGAAAGGGAATCCTTGTGCATTGTTGGTGAGAATATAAATTGGTGCAGCCACTATGAAAAACAAATTCTTCTCAAAAAATTAAAAAAGAACTGCCATATGATCCAGCAATCCCACTTCTGGGTATATATCTGAAGGAAATGAAATCACTATCTTGAACATATATCTTCACATCCATATTGATTGCAACATTATTTACAATACTCATGACATGAAAACAACCTAAGTGACCAACAATGGATGAATAAATAAAGAAAAAGTGACATTATATATATATATGTATGTATATATATATATATATGAATATAAATGTTATTTAGCCACAAAACGATATTCTGTCATTTTCAACAACATGGATGAAATTTAAAGATGTTATGCCAAATGAAATAAGTCAGACAGAAAGACAGTTACTGAATGATCTCACTTATATGTGGAATCTAAAAAATCCAAACTGATAGAAACAAAGAGTATAATGGTGGTTGCCAGGGGATGGTTGCCAGGGTAATGAAGAGATGTTGGTCAAAGGGTACAAACTTCTGGTTATAAGAGGAATAAGTCATAGGGGTCTAATATGCAGCATGATGATTATAGTTAGTAATACTGTATCATATACTTGAAAGTTGTTAAGACAGTAGTTCTTAAATGTTCTCACCAGACACACACAAAAAGGTAACTATGTGAAGTAATATGTGTGTTAACTAATCTGATTGTGGTAATCATTTCACAATATAAAGGTTTATCAAGTCATCACATTTACACCTTAAACTTATACAATGTTATGTCAAATAGATGTTAATAAAGCTGGAAAAAAGTCTTTAAAAAATTATCAACACAAAAATTTGCGCATGAAGGTTCTTAGCAGCTTTATCCATAATTGCCAAAACTTGGAAGCAACAAAAAATGTCCTTCACTAGGTGAACGCATTATGAAAAAACTGTGGTACATTCAGACAACGGAATATTATTTGTCGATAAAAAGAAACAAGCTATCAAGCCATGAGAAGACATGGACAAAACTTAATGGCATTTTGTTAAGTGAAAGAACCCAATCTAAAAAAGGCTACCATATGATTCTATTATACAACATTCTGAAAAAGGCAAAACTATGAGGACAGTGAAAAGATCTAAAGGTTCAGGGAAAGGGAAAGAGGGATAAGTAGGTGGAGCCCAGGGGATTTGGAGGGTAATGAAGCTATTCTGTACGGTATGACAATGGTGGATACATGTCATTATACCTTTGTTAAAACACAGAATGTACAAAACCAAGAGTAAACCCTAATATAAATTATAAACTTTAGCTAATAATAATGTATAGTAATAACATAAAATAATGTATCGTTTATCAATTTTAACAAATGTGCTACACTAATGCAAGATGTTAATAATAGAAGAATCTGTAGAAGCAGGCAAAAGGAGTGTGTAAAGAAACTCCTGTACTTTCTTCTCAGTTTTTTTTTTTTTTGTAAATCTAAATCTGGTTTATAAAAAGAAAATCTATTCATTTTTAAAAAGTGTACCCTGATTTGGAAATAAGTTCTAACTAGGTAGAGCTTGATGGGTGTGAGCCTGAGCTCTGGATCCAGACTGCCGGAGTGACCTTGAGCAAGTGAGGTATGTAAAATGGCAGTAATGGTGTCTAGGTCACAGGCTGCTTTGAGGATCAGGTGAGACCATCTACGAGGAGCATATGGCTGAGTGCCTCTGGATAGTTGTTAACAACATTATTAGATAGAATTCTTTTGAGGAAATGTCTAATAATCAGAAAGTCTCAAAATGGGACTTGGCTTTCTTGTGAAATAATTGCATGTCGCTTGAATGTTCCAGTATAGATTGATTGTACATTTAGTACTGATTTAGAAAAGAAACACATCATCAAAAGGATGACCAGATAGCATGTGTGTAAAACCACTTAGGAAATTGTAAAACCCAAATATTCAGAATATTATTGTTTGTAATATCTCCGATTTTTACTGCATATTTCACATCATTGTCAATGAAATTTCCCCATAGCCTTGGAATTACATAGTGTCAGAGTTAGCAAAACATCAGCACTCATAGATTCAACTACATTTTACAGATGCAGAATATGAGGCACAGGAGATTATGGGATTTTCCCAAGATCACAAAGCTAATTAATGATAAAGCTGAGTTTATGGTTCTAAATCTCAGTTCGGGCTCATTTTATTATACATGTTACCATTATTATTTCCAGTTATAGTAACATTTTTAAATCCTTAAGACTCCATACTTATATTAGAACAAAGATAACCTTGTTTTTTCTTTAGAAGTGTCTCCTCAAAGGTCCATAATCATCACTTTTTTATGGGAGCGTGTTTCCAGCTGCTGCTTTGTGCAGAAGTCACTGCCATTTGCTGTTCCTTCTATGTCTACGATATTGCAAATCAAAATTTTACCCCAAGTGGGCAATGCCATTTACTTACCAACACCATAATAGCACCTTCGTAATAAATAATTTTCAAACAAGTATTGTATTACCTTTTTTTAGAAGGCTTATAAAACAGGCAAGACAGGATTTCATTTTAGTCTTCATTTTATAGATAGGAATCAGGAACTCAGAGAAATTTCATGCCTCACCCAAATTCACCATTAGTCCATGGATGAAGTGGGTTTTGACATGTCTCCGGACTCCTAATTTTGGTGTTTTTCTACCTGCTGTTGTTATATAAGAACAAGATGTCAGTAATACTTAATAAAAACACTTGCTTCAAAGTCTTTGTTTAGCTGAATAAATAATGTGTTAATATTAACTCTTTAAAGATATTGTGACATAATCAACGTAGATAAAAGAACATACATAAGTGATATTTTACATATCAAGAATATAGATAAAAGAACATATATAATTTTACATATCATGAAACATAATAATAAAATGAACTCTGCCTCCCAAATACCTTGAATTTACCTGTAGTTTTCTTCATTTTACTACTTTCTCTTTCCTCAGAGGTAATGCTTATCATTAATTCTTTTAATAGCTTAATTTTTTTTTCCGCAAAATCACGTGTATAGCTAACACTATAGTTAATTTTGTTTGCTTTTAAGTTATATAAATTTTTTCTGGGCTGTACACTGTCTTCAGAAAATTCCTTGTTTTATTCAATATTATATTTCCAAGATTCTTTCTAGTTATTTCATATAACAGGAGCAATTCCATTTTCTGCCAAATCATATTCTACTATGCAAAACACCTCAATATATTTATTCATTTTTCCACTGATGAACATTCAGGTTGACAACTTTTCTCTGTCATGAGCAATGCTACCATGGCATTTTTATGTTTGTCTCTTAGGCTGTATTCAAATTTATGAGATACTGCCATATTGGTTTCAAAAGTTGTTATAATTTGAATCATGAGAGTTTTATTTTTTCCAACCTAATGTTTATAAAATGACACTTCATTGAGATCTGAAGAAGTATTTCCTGAAAAACTCATGAGGGCAAATTTTTTATGGTTATTCGTAATGTGTTTTCCTTCTCTTTAAAATAAACCTTCATGTCTTTTGCCCATTTTCTATCTGTTTATTTATTTCTATTTCTTTTAGATAGGTATAAGTTTGAAATACCAGTATTTTGTCAGTTATACGTATTATATGTATCTTCTCCTAGTTTATATGTTATCTTTTCATGTTCTTTATAAGTCTTTTGATGTACTAAAGTAAATAATTTGGTATAATTATAGCTGTCAGTCTTTTCTGTTATGATTAGTACTTTTAGGTTGTATTAATAACCCTTCTTTACTACTAAGTTTATAAAATGATTTTCCTATTTTTTCTTCTAAATATTTTAAGTTTTTTGCTCCACATTTAAATCTCCCATCCATCACTAATTTATTGTCGTATATGATATGTAGAAGGGATCAAAATTTTTCCCCACATTGATAACCAGTTGACCCAGCATTATCTTTTAAAAACTTGATTCTTTCCTCAGTTATCTGCAATGTCACCACCACTTTCTTATTTCAATTTTTTATATATGTGATAGTCTACTTCTTGGTTCATCATTGTGTTCCCCTTCTCAATTTATTGATTCTAGTGTCAGTATCATGCTATCCTAATTAACCGTTACTTTACAGTGGGTCTTCATTTCTGGTAGAGAATGGTTCCTAAAAGTTGCCTTCATCAGCATCTTGTCTATCCTTATGTGTTTGCTACTCCAAGTTAATTTTAGAATAATATTGTCAACTTTCT
The DNA here is from genome assembly GCF_902729225.1 of Pteropus medius. Lineage (NCBI taxonomy): Eukaryota > Metazoa > Chordata > Mammalia > Chiroptera > Pteropodidae > Pteropus > Pteropus medius. The sequence goes on from NW_024349519.1 coordinate 27,959,380, forward strand.
CAAAAAAAGATAAATAAATGAATCTGTAGGATTTTGACTATAATTGGATCAAATTTGTACTAATTTGGAGAGTGAATACTATTGAGTATACTGCTTGGAGCTTTATGATATTGAGTTTTCCTGAACATAAGCATAGGCTCTCTCCATTTCTTCTTTTCTTTACTATCGTCTTTCAATATAGTTTTTTTTTTTTTTTGGTTTTCTCTGTACTATTTTAAAATATCTCTCACTAGATGTATTTCTGAACATTTGGCTTTTGAGGTATATTTTATTTGGGAAGCCATCTGAGCTGGTTGATTTCTCTGTGCAAAGAAGTATGATTATAAATTCAATTGTTTTAATGGAAAAATGTTTGATTTAATTTAATATTTGAGGAGCATGAGTGGTTAAAATGTCTTTCTCTAGAGAGGAAATGCATTTTCTTCTGCTGGGAACCAGGGAGAGCTTCTGACCTAGAACCTCTTTATTCCTTTGCGGGGACTGTAGTCCCAGAGTCTCGCTCACCTTTCTGTAGGCTATAGAGGCTCTGGATTTTGCTGTACTGGCATTTGGACCTCAGAGAAACTTTGCTTTTGTGCGAATAATGCTTAGTACATATAGCTTTGAAAGATGTCTTATGCAGGACATAGGTATTTTCCAGTGAAAGTTTCCCTCAGAATAACTAGTCTGAAATTCTGCCAAAAATTGTTGTCTCAGGTTGATGTTTAGGAAAGCCATTTAGCATCATTTGCAGCTGCAAGCTTCTACTAAAAAATTTTACAAAAAAAAATGTCGGGATGTTAAGTTTGATGGAAGCTGGCTTCTCAGCATTCTTATTACTTAGAGAATATGCTTATTTGAGGTAGGCGGTGATTAAGCCATTCCTTGACATTGCCACTGCCCTCTCTCTGTTTTTCCATACATTTACCAATCAGAAAGTGGTGAAATGAGAATATTTCAATCCAACAACAATGCTTTCGGGAAGGCTTACCGTATGTAGGTACCATATAAAGTCATACAATTTCTAATTTTTCTTATTTAGTTATTTATCTGTTTATATACTTACTTTTGCTGAAAGGATAACTTTGTAAAGGGTTATTGAGGTATAGTGAGGCCTGCATGTGACAGGCATAACTTTGGAATGACCAGCTATGTTATTTGTAATCATGCTCCAATCTTTCCATGTCATCTCCTCTTCTTTGTTTATGTGGACTCCAGTCCTTCAGCATTGCTCTCAAACTTTGTTTCTAAGGATTCCTGTCACTCACCACCCTTGAAATTAAGAACTGTGCCTTATTAATAAATACCTCAACCACCTATGCTGGCAAATGTTTAGGGTACTGAATTCATCAAAGGAGGGTGGGAATAAAGAGTACAACTTGTCTCCTTTCAGAATAATTTTGGTTATATATGCCATTTAAATAAGATATAACATTATCCTATCTACTTACTTGTACCTTGGTTAATGTTTAGATATATAACCTCTTATTGAATAAAACAAATAAGTTGAAGCATCCAATGAATATTTGTAAGAGCATCACCCAGGAATACATAGATTTGACAAGTATATGTTTAATTGCATCTCATTCTAAATGCCAGAAACATAGCTGGAAATTGCTCAACAGGCTCATTTGAGAGGTGCGCTCCACTGGAACAATGTAGCTTAATTGCCAATCATGCTTGTATTTTCCCTGATTTTATACTTCTTGCATATAAAATCTGGATTCTAGCCTAATTCATCAAATTGTTTTCACCATTTATTCTTCCAAATAACAAAATTCTACCGTGATTTTACTAAGTGTACACTATGCTAGATCTTAGGAATATAATAAAATAAAAGAGACCAGGTACCTTCTCCATAGGATCTCGGAGTCTCCAGGAAGAGATTGGCAGTTGTAGGTGTGTAAAAAGTGCATTGAGAGAGGGATAGACAAACTATCCCGGACAATAACTGAGAGTAATGAATTCTGCTTGAAAATCAAGAAAGACTCAACAGATGAAATTTTATTTGAGCCAAATGGATAAATAATATATAGGAGTCTTTGAGGAGGAACACAACAGGAACATTTCAGGCAGAGGCAATGTCATGATGTGGTGGCTGTGAGTACAGTTTACAGCAAAGAGAGAAGCAGAAGTTCATATTCTGGCTATGACTTCTTGGATTTTGATTGACAATCACTTTCTTCTGAGAGAATCCTTTCTCTTTTGCAAATTAAGCATAATTACCTGTCTCACAAGGTTGTTGTAAGTTTAATTGAGACAAATTAAAAAATACTTAGCACAGCAAATGGACCCCTAAAAATAGGTCAAAAAGAGGTAGCTTTAACTTGCAAAGGCAAATAAGCCATGATAAATTATGGTCAAGAAACTAAGAGTAGGTCAATAGTTGTTTTTACCATCACTATTTGATCTGATTCTGGAAAGATCTTTGAATAAATAGTTGGATTTGAAGAGGGTAAAGAGAAAAAATGTTCAACCTAACTTTACTTTTTGCCATTTCATTTGTTTCTTTTAATCAACCTTTTTATTTTGACATGAGTTTTTAGAAATAATACAGAGATCCTATTCACTCTTTACTCAGTTTCATCCGATGGTAACATCTTGCAAAACTATATTATAACCAGGATATCGATATGGTTAAGATAGAGAATATTCCATCATCATAGTTCACCAGACCGCCTACCTGCTCCTTAACCCTCGGCAACCATTGATCTAGGCTCCATTCTTATCATTTTGTCATCTCAGTGATGTTATATAAATGGAATTATACAGTAAATGACCTTTTGCGATTGGCTTTTTTATCATCATAATTATTTGGAGAGTCATCCAGCACTGTTTCATGTATCAATAGTTCACTCTTTTGTATTGCTGAGTGCTATTCTATGATATGAATGAAGCAAGTTTATTTATTTCCCTGTTGAAGGACATCTGGGTTGTTTCCAGTTTGGGGCTATTATGAATAAAGCTTCTATAAACATTCATGTACAGGTTATTGTGTGAACGTCGGTCTATATTTCTTTGGGATAAATATCCAAGGGTAAAATTGTTGGGTTGTGTGATAGTTATGATGGTGGTTGTTATTGTGTGTTTGTGTGTGTGTAATGAAACTGCCCAACTATTTTCCAGAGTGAATATAATAGTCTCCCACTTATCTGCAGGAAATATGTTCCAAGACCCTCAGTGGATGCCTGAAACCATGGATGGTGCTGAACCCTGTATATACTATCCTTTTTCCTATGCATACATAATTTTCACTTAAAAGAAGCACTTTACAGGTTCTCTTTGGCTTATCCAAATTGCCAGCATCACTATTCTTGCATTTGGGGCCATTATTACCTAAAGTAAGGATTACTGGAACATATTGCGATACCACGACAGTTAATCTGATAACTGAGGTGAGTATTAAGTGACTAAAAGGGAGGTAGTGTATACAGCATAAAGATACTGGAAAAAGGGATGATTCATATCCTGGGCAGGACAGATGGGACAGTGTAAGATTTTATTATGCACTTAAATAGTGTGCAATTTAAAACTTACAAATTGTTTATTTTTGGAACTTTCCACTCAATATTTTTGGACTCAGATGAATGAAGGTAACTGAAACTGCAGAAAGCATAACTGCAGATAACGGGGGACTACTGTAAATAATTTTACATTCCCACCAGAAATGTATAGGTGGTCCAGTTTCCAATTTCTCTACATCCTTGCCAGCATTTAGTTGAGTTCTTTCTTTTTCTTCCATTCTAATATGTGTATAGTGATATCTCATTGTGATTTTAATTTCCATTTCCCTAAAATCAAATTTATTGAGCACATTCATATGCCTGTTGAATATTCTCTTCAGCAAAATGTCTTTTCATGTATTGTGCCTATTTTCTGATTGGATTTTTGGTTTTTTGCTTGAGTTTTGAGAGTTCTTAATATGTCGTCGATTCTATTCCTTTGTTGTGTAGGTAGTTAGTAAATATTTTCTTCCACTATGTAACTTGTTTTTTTAAACTCTTAATACTTTTTTGCAAAACAAGTGTTTAATTTTGATGAAGTCTAATTTGTCAATTTTTTCTTTTATAGATTGCACTTTTCTTCCACACTATGGGTGTGGAAATGACCCAGTGAATACTTTTTTCTTCTCTATTTATACCCGTTCTTAAGACCAGTGCTGTCTAATAGAACTTTCTGCAATGATAGAAATAGTCTACATCTGTGCTATTCAACATGGTAATGCTACTGAACACTTGAAATGCAGTTGGTGTGACTAAATTTCTAATTATATTAAATGTTAATAAATTTATATTAAATAGCATCATGTGGCCAGTGGCTACCATATTGGACAGAACAGCTCTAGGTGACTGTATACTGTCACATGAATTTAAATATTATTCATATATTAAAGACTCAAAATTATATCCCTAACTTTGTCCTTTCTCATGCATTCTGCCTACTGGTTTGCAAATATTTTCTTCCACTCTGTAACTTATTTTTTTATCTTCTTGACTGAACTCTTTACAGCTTCCATAGAAATAGAATAATTTATTATTAATTATCATATATAATTATATAATTAATTGTTAATATATTATAAATTATTAATATAATAATTTAATTTAACTCTTTCTCCACCCAAAATCTGGCTGCATATTAAATTCCTGGGAAGGGGCAGGTGCAAACATATATATTTTTTAATGTATCTTTAATTTAGGTGGTCCCAGTTAATTCTGATATGTTCCCAAAGTTAAAAATAACTATAAGCAACATGCTCTTTTAATTAAAAAATATTGTCCCTTTGTTTCCTCTTTAAAAAGTTTTTATCTTTATCTAAGTTATATATGGGCCTAGTTTAAAGAATGAGATTCTTTTTTTCTTAAATCAAAGAAAAATAACCCACCTCCTGCTTTTCTCATGTTTCACATATCCCAAGTGGTATTTCTCTTTCCCCAGAATTATAGTTTTAAGCTTATATTCATATTTCTAAGTTGATTACTTGCCTCGGTATTATTTAATTTTTTCAATTTTAGAAGTTATATGTTAATTTCCTACTATAGAAATAACAATTTACTATCTTCTACACCTTTCCTATCTACATATATACTTTCCATGCCCTTATCTTGCTAATAGTTATTTATTTAAAAATGTTGATTAGGTCAATATTTAATATTTACCTAATTAAAACTAAATAACTGGTATTTACAAATGACCATATGGAGTAAATTATAATATGGAGTAAATTATAACTCTTTTTTTTTATGTACAACTTTTTTGTTTATTTTTCTGGAACTAACTTTTTTTGTTTTCTTTTGCTTGTTTTTCTATATACTTTTTCTGATTTAATCCCAAACTCTTCACTAGTATTTTTTTTTTGATAAGCTTAATTTTTAACAAATTTCTACTGAGAAAGTAGCATATACAAAGAATTATATTCAAATCTTATGTGCTGAGTTCAAAGGGCTATCATGAAATAAACATACAATTGTGAGTACCACCAAAGTCAAGAAAAATATTGTTAATACCACACCAGAAGCTCCTCTCATGCCACTTTACAGTCCCTCCCCTTCTTTCCTCCCCAAAGATGAACATTACTCTGAATTCTAATAGTCTTGATTAATTTTCCTGTTTTGAACAACAGATAAATGGAAGCATACAATATATATTTTTGGTCCGGTTTCTTTCAGTCAACATATGTTCGTGGAATTCATCTATACTATTGTCACCAGTAATTATTTCATATTTATTGTTATATAGTATGTGAAGATATGAATACAGCACTTTATCTATTTTATTATTGGTGGGTAGTTCATAGGTATTATTTAGGGGCTATTAAAAACAATGCTGCTCTGAACATTTTCATACATGTCCTTTGGTACACATGCACACATTTCTGTTGGGAATATATTTAGGAATGCAATTCTTAGGTTATAGAGTATACATGTGTTAAAATTTAGAAGATACTACTAAGTGGTTTTCCAAAATGATTTAACAATTTATAATCCTGTCAGAAATAGGATTGTTCATATTATTAGAAGATCTTGATATTATCAGTATTTTATAAGTAAGCCATGATGGTTGATATGTGAGATATTATATTGAGGTTATGTTTCTCTGATGAATAATGATGGTAAGCACCCTCTAATATATTTGTTGGCCATTTGGATATCTTCTCTTGTGAAGAGCTAGCTCAATCTCCTCATGTATTTTTCTGTTTAACATCTGTCTCAGTTTTATTTATTTACAGGAGATCTTTTTTATTATGGTGACATTGGTTAATGAAATCCAGTAAGTTTCAGGTGTACAATTTAGCAGTAAGGCATATAAGGCATATAAGAAATTTCAATATATATATAGATATTTCAATATATATACAATATATATATGCCTTACTGCTAAATTGTACACTATATATATATATAGTATTACAATATATATATATATTGTATTGCGACCTCACCAGCATTTTTAATCTCCTTACAATACTTTTAGTCATATCTTGCATGTCTGAAAATGTCTTTTTCTTCTCCCTTCACTCAACATACACTTGACTGATATTTGACTTAGTATAAAATTTTATATTTAATGTGATTTTCCTCCAGAATTTCCAAGGTATTGTTTCATTGTATCTTAGCCCATAATATTGTTGTTAAAATATCAGAAGCCATTCTGATTCTTGATGTGACCTACATTTTTCTCTCTGACAGCTTGTCAGATCATCTAATTTTCTTCAGTGTTCTGAAATTTCTTAGAACTATGTCTTGGTATGGGTCTTTTTCATTCTTTGTCCTGGGCATTCATTGGATCCTTTGAATCTGGAAACTCATGTTATTAAATTTTGAAATTAAAATAAATTAGTAATTATTTCTCCTCCTTTAATTTCTTTATTCTATTTCTAGATCTCTTGTTATTCAGGTTATATATCTTCTAGACAGATCCTTTAATTTTCATATTACTTCTATTTCTAATGTATTATTCTTTCTATTCTATTTTATGAGACAATTCATTATTTTTATATTTAAAACCTATTGAGTTTTTATTTATGACATTTTTTAAGTTCTAAAAGCTCTTTATTAATTTTCTAAATTTCCTCTCTTTTTATTGCATTCTGTTCTTAGTTCATGGATGCAATATCTCTTCTTACTTTGAAGATGTAAATAAGAGTTAATTTTTAAGATTTCTTTCGGCATAATTTGTTTTCTCCAACTTGCTTTTTATCTCTTTATTTTCTTTGTTTTGATTTTTGTTTTTTCTGCTAGAGGCCTTCTTCAGATGTCAATAATTGTAGGTTGTCTGATTATATATGAATGAAGGACCAAACAGATAACTGGAAGTTCTTAATTTATCAGTGAGGCTGCAGGGTGATCATTTCTAGGATACAAACTTTTTTTTGAGAAACCATGGTGCTAAAAATAATCAGAGTGTCTTTTTCCACTCATGCTAGTCATATCCCCTAAGGAAGAGTCTTCTCATCTTCTACCTAGAAGTAAAGTGTGGAAGCTGAATGGGGAAAGGAGCGTGGGTGAGAGTGGGGTGTTAACATTCACTGTGTATGTAATCACTTAATACTTTGGTTCTCCATTTAGTACTTATGCCTCAACTATGCCTTTTGTACTCCAACACAGAGACTCTCCATTTTACCTCTTCTAAAGTTTCCTCTTTTACAGAATTGGAGAAGGGAAGTAGCCCAGTGGTGTCAAATGGGGATAAGGATCTAGGTTTCCAGCTAAAAAACCTTTTTAAAATATCTTATTAGCCAGCTTCCTTTTATTCTTATTTTAGAGTTACCTAGTGCCACCTATTTCTGAGTCTCCTGAAAATTCTGTGGTTTAAATCAGATTACTTTTTAGCTGTCCCTCTGCTGGTTTAAAATTTGAATTTCTTGAGCTTCCTAAGACCACTTGTCTATGTCCACTTTTCACCCACCAAAGTATGTTGTTATTGGATCCTCTCTTGCTTTCTCCTTCTGCCTTCATTTCTTAATAATTAGCTTTTGATAGTGTTTCACTGTTGTGGGAAGCAAAATTAGATGCTTGGATTCAATCTGCCACAACCACAAAACTCCATATTCTAAAATCTTAGTTGAGAGAAAAGGGGTGATGTGCACTGAATTTGGGGCTTTGAGGGAAATTGTGAGAGAGCGAGACTAGAGACCGAGAGAAAATGCTGAGCTATGCAAGCTGTGTGGTGAAAGACAGAGGGTAGGTACTTCTATGACCTCTGCTTAGATCCTTATGCTTCCTTATTAGTCTCAGATATTTCAAAAATTCATGTTTAGTGACCTCCAGAATTGTCTCACTTTGAGATGGTGACAGAGATAGCTGCCAAAAATATTCTTGCCCTGACCGCATCTAAGGGTAACTGCTTGGTGTCACAATGCCTGACAAGACCATTTCCATGTCTCATTACCAGGGGTGTTCTGACAGCAGGCTGTGATAACAGCCTGCCAAGACAGAAAGACAGAAGCAGACCAACTCAAGGTTTTATCTTTACAATGAAGCATGTCAAGGACCTTTATTCCTGATTGTTCATTCATTTGAAAAAATATTGCCCCAATCTCCTTGCTCATTCTGAATTGGGTATATGTTTGGAGAAGGGTAGTAGTACTTCAGCCAAATTTTTTAAAAAGTCCTATTTGCTTTACTTGAGATATTCAATTGACACCTATTTCTAATTTCGTATTCTTGCATTTTTTTTTTAAGTTTGTAAATTGCAGTAAATCCATTATGGGATAGGAGGCATATTAATTATTAGGATGAATTAAATATAATTGATTTCCTCAATTTATATTATTTGCTATTTTGATTCCTTGGTTTGGGGGTAATAAGAATTAAAATAATTGCTAGGTAAATTACTTTCCATCTTACATTATGCATCAATAAATAATGATTAGGTTGGCACTATATGTCACTACATCAAGATACATCATGGAAATAATTTGTCATTTACAGGATTTAAAAGCTGGTTAATTTCCAATGACTGAAATTCTCACTCATGTCAACATTTGTTGAGTTCAATACAAATTAATTAGGAACATATGGACAAAATTTCCTTTGAAACATGCACAGATTTAAAAATGAGATATGTGTACTTGATAAAATATTAAGTGAGGGCAATATATAAAATGTTTTAAATAGTTCAAGCTATTTAGCAAAAGCCACAATACCACTGAACACCCCACATAAATTTCTATGGGTTAGCACTAAGAAAACAGAAGTTTGTAAATTTTACTAAATGTATGTTAGTTAATCATGCACTGAAAATCAAAACTTCCATAAGAATAGAAGAGGACAACATCTAGTTTACTGTAACTAGGCTACTTGAGTAAGGTGCCATTGCTCAAGACTCACTGATAGCATTTACACAGCACAAGACATGTGTGGAAATGTGGGAGGTGAGAGAGAGAAAAGAGGCGGTAAAGATGGAGTCCGAGGTCTGGGAGTCTTAAAGAGAGTGACACTAGAGCTTGAAAGACAACGCTGAGCTATGTTAGATATATGCGAAAACCTAGGGGGCAAAGTTTTGTGAACACTGATTATAAGTTTTTATTTTCTCATTAAAATCAGAATTTCGAGTCTTTGATCCTTCCCTAGGTGAGGATGTAAAGTCCCATGAATGTACAGAGACTCCCCTGAGGTCATTTCAATAATGCCAGATCTGTCACCAAAACTTCAAAAGAAGGCAGCCTTCCTGAGAAGCGAGCACCGAAAAGCCGGTGAGAGCCAAAGTGTCTGTCCCAGCTACTGACCCAGGGTTGCGTCCCACGTGTTCCTGTGCACTTTGTGTCTCTAGTCTTTCATTTTTAAGCTTTCAGTAGCTATCGGTTTTGGAGACGCATGTCATCCACTGAGCTCACTAACCTCTGCTTCTATTCGAGCTCTTAACTTGCTCTATATTAGTCTATTGGATTTAAAAACAATGAGGTCACAAAGTTTGCCAAAAGCTCACATTTACTGCAATAAAATGCATAGATACTAACCGTGGCACATAGATCCACCTAGAGTAGCGCAGGCAAAAAATTGCCAGAGTTCTAGGCCCTACTCAGAAGCGTGCTGGGCACCTACTGTTAGCGAATGGGTTAACAGATGGGTCTCACTGAATCTGAAGGGTCATCATTGAAATAAAGAGCTACCTATTTTCAGAACATTATAGCCACTACTTTGATATCAGGTTATACATAATTCTTGCTACTAATAACTCTCATAAAGTATAAAGAGAAAGCTGAAACCATAGACACATGAAAAAATAATCATGATTATGTGACTTATATATGTAGGTATTCAGCCATTCGAATTGGTTCTTTCTTAAAAATTAATCTTTGGATGTTCCCTAGTTACTACCTCAATATACTCTTTGATTTTAACAACCTCCAACTTTGAGAAATAGATGTTTCTCTCCATCAGCCTATTGCCTTATGAAAATTTTATTGCCTTCCCAGGATATCCTGATCAGTGAGAAAGATTTAAACAAGTAAGCTAGCAGGCCACCCAGCTAGAAAATTCTCCAACTTCTTTCCAGACTTCAGACTTTCTTCTCAAGGGAGTGAGGCTGCTCGGCATTTCACATCTCTGTCATTGCACTTGCTCTTTCTTTTATATATACTGCTATTCCAAAACCTTCTATTTATGCTTGGGAAACTTCTAACCATGATTCTAAACCCAGCACTAGTCTTACCACTTCAATTAAAATTTCCTCTGGGCACAATGCATCCGCTTCTCTGTATTCCCATGGCATTTACACATAATAGAGTGCAGGATTTATTCCAAGGCTTATACTCAACTTTTTAGATACCTAACTTCCCTGCAGACTATGGGGCTCACAGGGAAGGGACTTTGGTCATCCTTGTCATGCTCGGTAACACATCAAAAGTCTTTTAAAAGAGTGAATGAATAAACATGGACATACAGTTGGTCCTTTATGTTTTCCCAGCATCCCATCCTAAAACAGATTTAAAAGGATAAAGTAGGTAACACTCACAGATTCCCCTAACTCATTAAAAAGAATGTATGTACTGGGCATAATCAATTTAGGAATGTGTCCATTGCAAGGGTGGAGCTAAGTATTTGCAATACCTCATACACCCCCAACACTAGCTTGGGTGTCAGTCTTTTTCCCTCTCTGGCGAAAGAAAACTGGAGAAATGAAAAGACTTTATGTTAGTCCTATTTCTAACACTCAGACAACTTGGACCCAAACACATAGTAAAAAATAAGAGAAATACAAATATGAAAAGCCATATCCATTTCTTCTCATCCCCAATATTTAAGTTTTTATTACTAGAAAATGAAATGTTGTTTTGGTTATTAGATTTTCATATATTAAAACCCATATTTATAAGTTTATGTCATTTTTAAGATTAGAGCAGTGTTTAATAATATTGAATTTTACCCAATGACTTGGTAAAATAAGGGAAAATTGCTATAAAATGAATACATTATATGAGAACTCTGGTTAATCACACTGTCCTTTCTGATAGTAACTTCTGAAGCATGTGCTCTATAGGCAAACATTCAAATGACAAGATATTCACAATTGGCTGTATTTTATAGAAATTGTTTTTCTCCAAAGGAATTAGGTTGAGTTAAAAGATAATTATACTGAAAAATGTGATCTTTTTTTCTTAAATAATTATCATGAAGACTTACTTAATTTTACCTTATTTTTGATTCATTGTGATATCAAGCAATGATTTTAAAACTGCTGCAATCGGATTAAAACAGACTGGAACTTCAGAGGTTTGACCCTTGATAGTTTTTCATGTTCTGATACTAACAGCTGACTGCCATTGTACATTCTATCTTACTTCTTTTTATTCTTAGGAAGGAAAGGGTTATTAGCAGGTCTGTAAACCATTTCTTTATCCTTATGAACACCAGAAGCAAACTGGGCCCTAAACAGAAACCCTGTAAACATGAACTGTGACATCGGGGTCTCCCAGGGGTTGCCGTGTAACAATTACTCGCCTAGAAAAGCTTTTAGCAAGATATTTCTGGTCTGTCTAGAACAGATTGTTTGTTGTTAATAAACCTGCTATTTGTGGGCTGCAGTCACACTGAAGAATAAACATTGGGAACCAGAAAGAACTATATGATACGGAAGATAAATAAACTAAGAAAGCCTTAAACTCAATGGCAACTTTGTGCTCACCTAGCCCCCAAACAGTTCTCTCTCAGAAACCAAAACTCATCCTGGCGGAGGTGGGGACTTGTCGATCTAAAGAGTCTCGGCATTCCTGAATACTGATGTCACACATGCTATTACTTTTGTCATATGTATTTTACCAATCATCAGTAACAGTCTGTGTTGAGTTTGACATGTATTTCTTGTCGGTCTGACTGACGATTAAAGCTTTGTGCTCATTCCATTTAAAAAATCATAGAGAAATTCAACCTTAAGTTGTCTTTACACAGAGAAATGACTCTGAGTGCACATCTGCCTAAAAAAGTGCACTGTTAGGTTAATAGACTCTTATCATTATTTGAACGCAGAAGTCCTGGGGCTTGTCCCCTGCTCTGCTGTTACCTGTTTCTCTTTGGATGTTATTAGGCATGTCAGAAGTTCTACCGGAACAAACACTTCACATTTGCTAGTAAAGATATCTGCTCAGGCTGGGACTTTTCTGACAACAGTAATGATCTCATTAGTTATTTTAATAGTTTAAATAGTGCCTTGGAGAGTAAGATCTGCCATTAAGGGAAGAAGAAGCACAACTGAATTGTCTCATTAATAAATTGAGCTGTTCATTACCTAATCTTTTCCAAAGTCTCCAACGATGCTCTGGTTAATGGCCACTAGAAATACAGAAGTATTTTAAAAGAAGGTTCTCAGTCTAAAACCTCTGCAACTATAATATCGATTACTTTGTACATAGTAATAACACACATAAGAGCAGTCAATTTTTATTGAGCGCTTACTATATGCCAGGCACACGAAAGAAGAGACAACATGAAAAGACACACTCAATTAATTCATTTGGCTAACCACCGGATGTCTAACTCAAGTTATACATAAATTTATTAAACTGGGTCAATTGACATAATTGGCCAACTGTTCAAAATTGTACAGATGGCGAGTACAGGCAGATCTCAAAGGGTCATGATTTATGAGAAGATATATATGGCATCTTGCCTTAAAGGAGAAAAAAAAATCCTTTCTCTCAAGCAGCATAAATCTCCATCTTGGGGTAGCAGAGGAGAAGGTTTGTTGTTGCTGTTTCTCTCCTTAATTTTCCTAGCTTGGATTTAAAAACAATCGAAAAATGAACAACGACTATTCACTGACCGGATATAAGGCACTGCAGTTACATGAAATGGACAAAAGAAAGAATATTTGAGTCTCTTAAAGTCTCTGACTTCTCCAGCAGTTGATTCAGGTCATCTAATTCCTCATCAAATCCTAAGCAGGACAGAGAGTTTGTCACAGACCTTAACGCCTGTAGTATCTCGTAACAGCCAAGACCACAAATGTGGAGAGTCAGAGAGCCTACATTCTAAATCCACTTCTGCTTGTTACTAAACTATATTGCTTTGCCCAGTTATTAAATCTTCTCATATTTCACTTTGCTAATCTCTAAAAAAGAAGACACTAGTAACTACCTCAGGGCTGTTGTAAAAAATGCATTTAAATGAGATGACATGTATAATGTGGCAGTACACACTAAGTATCCATCCAATAGGTGGTAGCTGTTATTACCTTTATGTTTATTGTTACTAATGAAAGTTCACTTGGGCCAGTTCGTCTCAGAGATGTTATGCCTCAGTTTCCTCTGCCTAAGATTTCCATACTCCTCCTGCCAACCTTGACTTGAACCCTGTCCCAAAGTTCTGTTTATCTGCCTTAAACTTCTCTCCCAGAGGCTAAACCCTTCTTCCTTATACCCTTCCCACCAATACCATTACCTCTGCCCTCCTCCCCACCCCCCAGTCCACTGGTTGTATTTCTGCCATGGATTAAATAGTCAAAATGATGCTGATATGCACTGGTTTTTAAGTATAAGCGGACACAATAACTTTCTTTTCTACTCCTGCCCCAATTAACAGCTGCACACCCTTAGATCTCAGAAATAGCCCCACGGGGATAAGCTTGCCTTTTACACAATGAATCACGTGGTTTCTAAAGTTGAGGGTGGTCATTATATTAGGTTGTGTTTCCCAAGTTCCTTCCTTAGCTTCTGTCTCCTCCCTTTTGGCTTAGGTTTGGGCATATCTCACATGTGAGCATTTCGTATATTGGGACATTTACTCTTCAACATAATTTTATCTTCTACTAAAATATTTGGGCAAATGGCATAAAACATGCTATTATTTTACTGCCTATTTCTGTATCAGTAAAATTTTATTAATGAATACCAGTGTAGCATCCAACTCAGTCATATAAACCTCTGTTTCATATTACTTTACACTGGCATGCTAATGTGGATAGAGAGTGCCATTAAATGGAAAATAGAAGGTGTCTCCAAATCCATTTTTAGCAATCTATAAGAAAAATTCAGCAACTTTATTTCAATACTGCTATAACATTAAATGCTATTAATAACATTTACCATTATTTTAGCTAAAGGAGTTCTAGATATTTACCTGAGATAAAAGTGCTTCTAAGTAGAAATCATAATCTATCCTCCGTAACCGACTCATCCTCCAGACTCCTCAATCTTCTCAATAGGTTTTATTTTGATCCTAGATATTCAAGCTTATAGCTTTGAGGTCATTTAAATATCATTTTAGCAGAAGATACAAATATATAATCAGCAGCATCTTCTAGGTAGCCTTGTTTTGAAACTAGCCAAACGTGATTGCTCATATAAACATCTTCTTAGAGTATTATTCCTTACAAAAACTTTTTCTTTAAATCAAGACTTTAATTTTAGAGCAATTAGGTTTACAGCAAAATGTAGAAGAAGGTACAGAGATTTCCCATATACTCTCTGCCCTCCAACATGCATAGACTCCCCCATTATCAACATCCTTCATCGGAGTGGTACATATGTAATAATTGATAAACCTACATTGATACATTGTTATCACCCAAAGTCCATAGTTAACATTAGGGTTCACTCTTGGTGTTGTATATTTCATGAGTTTGGACAAATGTATGGCATATATCAATCATTATGGTATCATACAGAGTATTTTCACTGCCCTAAAAATCCTCTGTGTCTACTCATCTCTCTCTCGTCTTCCCCCAACCCCTGGTGGTCTCTGATCTTTTTACTATCTCCATAGTTTTGCCTTTTCCAGAATGTCATATCATTGGGAACACACAGTATGTAGTCTTTTCAGGTTGGCTTCTTTTACTTAGTAATATGCCTTTAAGTTTCCTCCATGTCTTTTCATGGCTTCATATCTCATTTTTTTTTTTCAGTGCTGAATAATATTTAATTGTTTGGATGTTCTACAGAAGGATCTTGATTGCACAAAACTTTTTGTAGTGGGTATTTATATTTCATAATCAAAGCAATACCTCCACACTGCCATATACTGTAACAATTAGTTTTCCTTTTACTGAGGTTGAGATTTAATCTAATAATGTCAATATCTTCTATTAGGAAAGGCTGTCCTCTGTGACAGCCCTAAAATATCAACACAATAAAGCTTTATCTCTCATTCATACCAAGTTCAAAGTGGATAATCCTGGGTGGCAGCACTCATGTGCACCTCTCTTCCGAGTGGTGACTCAGGAATTCAGGCCCTTTTCATTCTAGATGACCCATGTCTCTGCATCTCCTCAAGGTTTTCTGTGTGAAGGAAAAAGATCATGAAATCTTCCACAAGGATGTTCATGGCCAAGTCTGGAATCATCACACATAATTTCAGTCCTCATTCCATTGACTCAAAACTGGATACATGGCTCCCATATAGCTGCAAGTAAGATTGGGAAATATAATCTTTAAGTGTGCCCAGGAGGGAAATTAAATGAAAATAATGAATACATTTAGTGTACAGTTTGTTCAATAAATGCAGGTGATTGTAGAGCAGGGAAAGACAGGACTAACCAGCCCATTGTCACTGCCATTATTAATCACAATTTGGAGAACTGCAAAAATAAATATGGAACAGGAGCGAATTCTACCAGAGCCCTGTCTGGCTCCTTATGCTTCCCGAATGTTCCACATAAAGCCATTAATACTTATAAAAGGCCTCCATGAAGAATGGAATTCCCCCAGCTGAGCAGGCATAATTTTTGCCACTGCAGAAAAGAAACTTTCCAAAGCAATTATTGACATGGAAGTAAACAAAAAGGCCTTGCGTATAGGCGACCAAAAAGAAAAAAAAATCTAAACCATTTCACCAAGAGATCGGTTTCTTTCCAGTTTTAGGAACATCAAGCACATACTCTATCAACTATTGGCATGTTTTGCTATTTGTAACAAAAACTTCTTTATATAATGTAAGTATTTAGTCCGGTACTCATTTTGGGGGGTTCAGCTCAGCTCCTGTCTCAGAAAACAGAGCCAGGGAAGTATTAGCTCTGGGTCAGGATGCCTGACAAATGGTAATCCCTATTGAACTGATGAAAATAAACCAGTTTATTAAAAAGTCCTCTTCTAGCCTTAAACATTTCTGTTTTCACTGTACTGCTAGAGCTAACACATAAGGTTTCTCAAGCTGTGCACTAGGGGGCGCCATTCCCTGTAGGACAACCATGTTTTCCACACAGCATTTGTATGTAGGATGCCTTTAGGGTGGAAATGTATTTACTCACTCCAGAATGGTCTTTTCATAAAGAAAACCTGAATACGTAATCACCTTGCTTGAAACACTGTAAATACTCCTCAGTGGTTTTAGGAGAATGATCCAAATCATTCCTAGAGCTTCTGGAGCCTGACAGTGTCTGGCCTCTCTCTGTCTCTTCAGTCTCCTTTCATACCATGCGCCCTCACCCCGTTGCCTTCCTCTCCAGCATCTATCACCTTCTCTCTGTTCTCAGAGTTACCTCACAGGACAGGCTTTCACCGTCTATCCCAGGAGTCTGATCGTCCTTCTAGTTGTAGCTCGATCGTTTCTTCCTTGGGAAAGGTGAATATCCCTAGCATGTGCTTTCTCGAGGCATGTCCCACTTCTCTTGTCACATTTCATTTGTATATGTGTAACATAGGGATGGACGTAACACACATGCATATTTGGCATAGGAGGTGGTGACAATGCTGGCATGTGAATTTTCTCCTATGTATTTCTCTGAAGAATGCAAGAGCTGCTGATGAAGGCAGACTTCTGACCATGATAGCTGGCCTCTGACCTACAGGGATTCTGTGACTCCTTGGAAAGTTTTTTAGAATCAGTCTTTCACTCAGTAGCTACAAAATGTGATATACTTGGAAATAATTCCTCAACTCTGCTTAGTTAGCTGTTAATAGGGTTTTGTGAATTTATCGCCCTGATGCTGTGAAAGCTGCACTTCGTGGTATATCTGTCCCTAAATAAGTATTGTCTGCTCCCCTTCAGTATTGTTGTAAACGGTGGCCCCCACGTAGCATATTTTTTAAATTTTTTTAATGTTTCACATAAAAACTACGATCTACCTTAATTTACAAGCATTTCCTCCTTGTAAATAAGCCTGTCTTCCTATCTGGACGGTTTTTGTGTGTACGCGTGTTCTACCAATTAAGTAGGTTTGCGGTTTTAGTACTATATTATTTTTTCTACTTTGAGTAAAAGAGGGAAATTTTTAAAAAGGCAAATATCCTCCTTTCAAAAAGTTGATGTTGAAAAGACATATATAAATTACACTTATCTACAATTACATGATTGCTATCTGTCATATCCCAAACTCCAAGCTTCCTGAAGCTGGAGACCATGTTGATTTTGCTCTTCCTGGCATTCCCAGGGCAAGCCCAGTTCCGGGGACACAGCTGGCCCACAGGAACGCAGTTCACTGGAGGCAGGGAAGGAGTAGGAGTTAATCAGCCTTTGCTTTAAAGAGAGCCTGGTCATTCCCAGTCAGTGCCTCGCAGGTCAGTGTCTAGTGTCTAGTTCCTCAGCTTTCTACAGCTGTGCCCTACTGTTGGCTGCTCGCTCTTGGTACCCTCATTTCTTGTGCCAGTTTTGCTTGCATTTGTCCCACTTCTATTCCTTATTCTGCCTAGTAACCTGCAAGTCATTGATCCCTCATTCAACCAGATCCTGGATGCTCATCACAGGCTCAGCTGGGAGCCTGGCTCGAGTACAGGGTGTCTTCTTTAAGGGCCAAGCTTGACACTTCATATTTAATATTGTTACCAGGTAGCAGTGATGAAGCCATTCACAAACCCAGGTGATGGCGGAGAAAACATCGATCGTCCTAGAAATGTTTCCCACATCTGCGCTGTACTCACAGCAGGGAGCTTTATGCTTTCAGGTTTTTTGCCTCAAACAGTGATTCATCTCTTCCAGAGCATTACCCTGTACCAGTGCTTCTGTCACCGTTTCCTTGCATGGCTGCATTAATAAAAAAAGACTCTATGTTTGTTGTGAATAAGAAATTCTTTAACTTCAGAGGGATTTGGATTGCTCAGAGATTTAAATTGCATCTTCAAAGCTCTGACAGACTGAAATATGGTAGTGTTTACATGTAGACAGATTCTTTGATAAGGGCAAGAATGTATCATTTCAAACTGAATGTTCCAGGCTATTAACTGCCTTTTTTACTCATGTGGGTACAACTGGACCCAACCGTGAGGCCCCGACCTGTATCTATTTACAGAAATATATTAGCAGAGATAATACTGAGTTTTTTATTTATTTTATTTCATTTTAATAATTAAATCAATTTTCAGTTAGGGTTGGCATACAATATTATATTAGTTTTCTTCTTTTTTTAAAAAAAAAAAATTGTGGTTTATTTTAAAGTACAATTCAAATACATCCTGACCTTAATTCTGAATTAATTCTGTACCCTCTGCTTAACAACCCATAGGCCTTTGGGAGTGAGGAGAATAGGCACCTCTAAGTAACTCAGTTGTTAGCAGATGTGCTAACAGCCAGGTCAACAAACAGGTCAGTTTGCCATCATTGCAAACTGTTTCAGAAGGAAGGTAGGAAAAGAACTCATGGTTTTTGAGATTCATCCCAATGAAGATATGAACCTTAAGGACTTTCTTTGTTGCTTTGTCTCTGACTGTTCTCTTATTTGACCCTTTCCTTCCTTCTGAATTCTCATCTGGGCCAGCTCTTCCTAATTTCTTATTTAATGCTATTTCTTTCTTATTAATATTTCTATTCATAACATATCTTTAATTGGTCTTTTGATTCTTGTCCTGTTTTTGGTATGATTTCTACTTAGACACTGAATCTTGCATTTGTATGTATGAACTTTCAATTCCTTTTGTAATACAATTTCTTTACTGGTGAACTCATTTCTACCAACTATTACTCATTATGCAGCACAAAGTGATAAATATTATTTATATATGAATTTATATATATAAAGCTTTTATTTATATGTACAATTTATTTTTTATTTTTAATTTATATTATTTTTGTATTCAGATGAGTATAAACTAACCACTATTAAATCATAGATTTCTTTAACTCAGGACTTCTCAAAGATGGAGTTCATAGTACAACAATATAATTTTAATACTTTTGGGAGTCTGTAAGAATCCGAGGCCTTGTGAAACCCAATTTACAAAACACTGCTTTTTCTACATTACAATTTGAATGAAGCCTCCATCATTCCTGGCTAGTGTCTTCTTGCATTATAAGGTTTCTAACAGTCAGCAACAACCCATTCACTCTTTTTCTTCTACAGCTCTATCACCCTGTGGGTCACCCCATTAAGTTGCCATTTCTTGTGTGAAGAACACAGTAGGATATCAGCCCATTCATCCACTAGTTAATTCTTTTACATAAAAAAGGGCTCATGGAGAATAGAGGTTTTTATTAGTCAATGGAATTTCATTTTACTAATTCTTTTCAATTTTAAAATAATAATTGTAGTCATCTACTAAGGCTGCCATAACAGAATACCACAGGATTGGTGGCTTAAACAATAGATATTTGTTTTCTCAAAGTTTTGGGGGTTAGAATTCCAAGATCAGGATACCATCAGGGTGGGTTTCTGGCGAGTCCTCTTTTCCTGGCTTGTAGATGGCCGCCTTCTCACATGGCCTTTGCTTAGCGTGTGTGTCCTAAGAGCTCTGGTGTCTCTTTCTCTTCTTATAAGGATGGCAGTCCTGTCAGATCAGGGCCCCACCCTATGACCTCGTTTAAACTTATTTACCTTCCTAAAGGCCCTATCAATACCTTTGCACTTTCTTCCTTGCTTTTAATTGCTTGATTAAACCCCATTTAAGGGTAAATCCAGTTTTCTGTGTACTGAATGTGATTGCCACACAGTAAATTCATGACCATGTACCTCAAGGGAACCATTTTGGGACCAGGCAACATTTTTGTACTTCTTTAGTCCATTTGCTTTTTCACTGCTCTAGATAATTATTTTATACCTTTATTCTCCTCAATCCCCAAACGCCTCCATGAGTCTCACATTTGATTCTTATTTCAATAAGAAAACAAAAGCTATCAGAAAGCAACATTCTCACTCACTTACCTTCCCAACCCTACCATAGCTACACGAATGCCCAAATAAGTTGCCTTTAATTGAGTTACTATAAAGGAGCTGTCCATGGTCAGAAATAATGCCAACTCCTCTATTTGTTCAGGTCCCTTCCCTTTACCCCAACACTCAGCAGTTGTCCCTTTTCTCCTCCATCATCATGTCTTCAATGTCTACTGGGTCATCCCATCAGTATACAAACATACTGTACTTTCTCCCACTGTAGACACCTTCTTTTATACTCACTTTTAACATATTTATCACCCCATTTCTTTGCTACTGTACACAGCGACACCTCTCAAAATTACCTCCAATTCTTCTCATCCCATTCTCCCTCAAATCCCTTTCAATCTGGCTTTCACTTTCATTACTCCTCAAAAACTGCACTTTTCAAGGTTATAAACAACATTACACTGAGAACAAATATCTGGTCCATGAATTAATAAAATAAATACTGAAAACAGTGTGGTAAATGGATCAAAACACCTTTGTCTAAGTCATGATTTTGCTGGGGGCCAGACAAGGTTAAATATTACTGATTACTGTCACTAACACAGTAACAATTACAAGAATAAAGAAACTACTATTTTTCTCAGCAAAAAGAAATAGTACTGGAAGAAAATCAAATTTCTAGGAAGTTAATCACTAAGATGACATTCACCAGCCACCCTAATGAGTTTATTGGTGAGCTAAACTCATTCTTAACCTCTGACAGCTTCTAAAACATTTTAATCACCAAAAAAAAAAAAAGTCATAGATTGTTATGCAAAGAGAAAAGAATCAACCTGATACAGAATTTCTTTAAAAATTATTGCTGGGGCAGCTGTCAGGTGCAGAGCTCATGAGAGAAAATTATGCATTATCCAGGAGTATGATACCTTGGGCTCACCAAAAACAAAAGGCCGTTGCCTCTATATTTTTTCTTCTGAGATCACAGTAAGACTGGTAGTGATATGAAAATAGTAATATATTGTAAAATCTTTAAGTCTAAAGTTTTAAAAAACTGGAAGTTACTATGAAATGATGGCTTCTTATACTAAGGCCAGGATCAAATAAATGATTTTAAAATGTATTAAAATTGCGTTATTTATTTTATATTTTTTTTGTTGCTTTATACTCCTTGATGTAACAAACATAAGAAATTAAAGTGATAATGACTGTGAATAAACGATATAGACTTTAGCAGTGAACTTCCACTGAGTTGGAGAGAGCAGTCCCTCCAGCATCTCCCAGGCTCTGGGGGGTTGTTGGTAGGATGCGTGGGTTGATTCAGGCAACCAGTATCAATAAATACCACTGGCTGTGTGAAGGGCACTATGTTAGTCCTGACCCAGGATTATCAAACTCCTGGGCACCGTTGGCTTCATCCTTCAACAACCTTATGAAATGGGAAGGTTCTATATTTACCAAGTCATGAATCCTCACGAACATCATAATAAAAGTCCATAAATTAAAAGAGTTTTTCATCATGGACAGTTTCTTTTATCAATCATTCATTTAGGAGAGTGCATTTGGTTAGATTTGATAGAGCTTGAGATCGAAATTAGTTAAGACCAAGGAAAAAAAATATGTTTTCTCAGACACACAGTCCAGTGGAACAGAATTGAGAGTCCAGAAATAAACCCATGTTTATATGGGCAAATAGTTTTTGACAAAAATGTACAGTAGAGAAAGGAGAGCCTCTTGAATAAATGGTGCTGAGAAAACTGTAAAGCCACCTGTTAAAGAATAAAACTAGATTGTTGTCTATCACCACACACTAAAATTAACTCAAAATGGATTCAGGACCTAAATATAACAGCTGAAACAATAAAATGCATAGAAGAAAAAAGAGGAACTAAATTCAAGAACCTTGGACTTAAAGAGGATTTTATTAATTTGACCTCAAAGGCAAGGGAAGTAAAAGCAAAAATAAATGAATGAGACTATATCAAATTAAAAATCTGCATAGCAAAAGAAACCGTCAACAAGGTAAAGAGACAACCATCCAAATGGGAAAATATGTCTGCAAGCAATGCCTCTAATAAGGGCCTAATATCCAAAATATACATAGAACTCACACAACTCAATAACAGCAAAAAAACAAATGATCCAATCAAAAAATGGGCAGAGGACCTGAACAGACACTTCTCCCTACAAATGGCCAACAAATATATGATGTACAAATGGCCAACAAATATATGAAACGATGCTCAACATCGCCAGCTATTAGGGAAATGCAAATCAAAATCACAATGAGATACCATCTCACACTTGTTAGAATAGCTATGATCAACATGACAAGCAATAACAAATGTTGGAGAGGATGCAGAAGAAAAGGAACCCTTGTAGACTGCTAGTGGGACTGCAAATTGGTACAGCCACTATGGAAACCAGTATGGAGGTTCCTCAAAAAACTAAGAATTGATGTACCATATGATCCAGCAATCTCTTTACTGGGTATTTACCCCAAAGACTTGAAAACTCATATTGAAAAAGATATTTTTGTGCATTGATGTTCATAGCAGCATTATTCACAGTGGCCAGGACATGGAAGCAACCAAAGTGCCCTACAATAGATGATTGGCTAAAGAAGCTGTGGTACATAAATACAATGGAATATTACTCAGCCATAAGAAGAGATGAAATACTGCCATTTGTGACAACATGGATGGACCTCAAGATAATCATGCTAGTGAAATAAGTCAGATAGAAAAAGTTGAAAATCACATGATATCACTTATTTGTGGGATATAAACCTAAAAGCAACAAACGAACAGGACGAAGAAACTCATGGACATGGACAATAGACTAGTGGTTACCTGAGGGTAGGAGGAAGGGGAGAGGGAAGAGTAGATGGGATAAAAGAGGTCAAACACGTGGTGACAGAAAGAAATCTAACTATGGGAAGTGAACACACAATGGAAATATACATATGCCCTACTGTTAAAATATACAGCTGAAACTTATTGGATTTCATTAACCAATGTCACCATAAAAATTAATTAATTAATTTTAAAAAAAGAAAAAGTGTTTTCTGAACCATTTCAAGTAACTTCTGGGGGAAGGAAAGTAAATTTTGTTTTTCCCATTCCTCTAGATTTTTGAGCACATTAGCTCCCATTTTCATAAGATAAATCTGAAATTAAATGTTCTATTTTGTTTACCACAGTTTGGTAAAGGGTTCAAGCAAGAAGAGAAACCCTAGGGTGGCCCAGAGGACTAATAGCCGTGGCCAGGAATATTTCGGTGGAGAGTCCAGGTCTATCCAGATCTCAAACGTAAGTGACAAGGAAAAGAGCCACTTCTCAAGGTTTTCCCTGTAGCTTCAAATTAGTATCTTAAAAGTGGCCTGGTTCTTATTCCACCCTGTGGGATCAAAGTCATTGATGGCATCTGGGAATCTGTGTTGCGCATGCTCTGCAGCCACTTCTCATTACACGCTGCAGTTTGAGAAACACCGCTCCACAAATTATAGCTAGACAAAGGCATTTCTTCACCAGTGGTTCTCAAATATTAGATTGCACCAGCAGGCAGTAAACCCTAGTCTCTTTAAAAATTAAATGATAAAAGGAGAGCACCTTTCATGTTTTGACTGCTTAAATTAAGATAATTAAGGCATAGATGAAAGTGTACAGTGTGTCCCACAAGGCAGTGAATATTTTGTTCAAATCCTGCTTGTGAAAATGTTTGCTATCTATTTAGCATTCTTTGGTTTAATAAGTCTTCCCACATTATTTCATTTTTATGAGTCTAAAGTCTGCCTGTTGATTGTGCAGTACGAATTACATTTCAATCAAGGAGAATAAGAAGAAACAAAACACTTCCATTTACTACTAATCATTTGTGCTGGAAAATAGCATATTTATTTCTTCCAAGTGAAGTAAATATTTTAATCTTGTGCTTGAAAATTTTTATTACTTTCACACATTCTCTACATTACCTTATTTTCCCAGTAGGATTTAATCCCCAAAAGATTCTTGTAATGTTAAATTTTATGCTGACTTGGAGTGATGAATATTAGACATGGCAAATAAATAAATGCCTTTTTGGTTTTTCAACTTCCTGTGCAATTTTATTAAGTACCTTTTAATGAACAGAGCTACTGTTTAAAAACAAACAAACAAACAAACAAACCCTAAAGAGGATTTTTAAAAAATAAAATAAGAGTTATGGACTCTACTCTTAAGGAGTTACAATTTAGCTACATTAGGTCTACACAGCCATCAATAAATTGAGATTACTTGGAGCTGGAGCTATACTCTGTG
The DNA here is from genome assembly GCF_902729225.1 of Pteropus medius. Taxonomy (NCBI): domain Eukaryota; kingdom Metazoa; phylum Chordata; class Mammalia; order Chiroptera; family Pteropodidae; genus Pteropus; species Pteropus medius. The sequence goes on from NW_024349519.1 coordinate 27,984,117, forward strand.
TGGAAATCTCAAGAAACATTAGCCCACTGCAAGACCTTCTTATCCTCTGTCAAGGTATGTTTCATAGGAGTGTACCTCACACAAGCAGAATTTACATACCATTTGGAATGGCCACTTTATGTGTCAATTTGGCTAAACTCTAGTCCCAAGTTATTCAATCAAACACTGATCTAGGTGTTGCTGTGAAGGACTTTTGTAAATGTGATTGACTTTCATAATTCATTGACTTTACATAAAGGAGATAATCCTAGATAATCTGAGTGGGCCTTATTTAATCAGTTGAAAGGCCTTAAAAATAGTTGAGCTTTCTCTGAAGAAGAATTTCCACCTGTGGGCAGCAGCTTCAGCCTGCGCCTGAGAGTTACAGCCTGCCCCTCCTGGAATCCTGCCCTAGGGAGTGTAGACTTGCCTAGCCAGCCCTACAATCACATAAACCAACTCCTTGCAATAAATCTCTTAGTATTTACCAGTTGTGCCTATTGTGTATAGCTTCTTACTATTTGCAGCTGATATTTTCACTTTTCTTGGAGTATCGTTAGATTTAAAAAAGAATTTAATTTTAATATAGTCGGATTGATTAATCTTTCTTTTATAATTAGTACTTTTTGTGTCTTAATACATCTTTTCCTACCTCAGCATCTAAAAACTATTTATCTCTGTTTTATACTTAGAATTCTAAAATTCTTTTTTGATACTTAAGTCCATAAACCACCACGATTGAGTTTTATATATTGTTGAAGGAGAGGGTCCAGACTTGTCTTTTGCTTATATAGTCTCTTAGTAATGTCTATAATATGGTAAAGAAAGTATCACAGATCACTTTTATCACAAAGCAAGTGACATGACTAGACTTCCATATGGACAGAAGCAGATAGTCTGTCTGCCTGAGAGTAGAACTGGAAATATTTGGTGAATTGCACAAATACCCCGCCTCTCCGCCCCAGTACTTAGCGAGCTCAAACTTTTGTGCCAGACTGTATTATAGGTACTAAGGATACAGGGGTGGATATAATAGTAAATAACATTTCAAACAAGAAAGATGTGGAGTTTCAGAATAAGTCATAACCCCAGAACATTGCCTTTTGTCAAAAACCTTCTTGGACAAAACCACCATATACCTAGAATTGATTTAATCCTCACTCTAGGATTGGCACTAAAACTTAGTAATACAGTTAAAATTAAAGCAATTTTGTGCTGATTTTATAGCCCAACTTGGTGGCAGAGCTGAGTAAAGTAAAAACCCAAAAAAGTCCTTTTTTTGGACTTAGCATTAATATACAGTGGCCAAAATATTGCCCCTTTGTTTAGAATACAAAGTTTACCGCAAGTCAGTCACTCTGTGCAGGCTTCTGATCTAAGTTCTCTGAGAAGATAATAGATCTGCTGTCACTTTCTGCAAAGTGGTGCAGATATTTGTGGGAGTTCACTTCAGCATATTTCATTCGATTGAGAGGTAAAAGACCAAAAAACATGACATCCTTCTTCATTGCGTTACCCTCAACCCCAATCAATCAACACCCGGAGGATTCTCGAATTACACCAGTTTGCTAAGTTCAGTTCTCATGTGCTTTCCTAATATTTTCATTTACATCCTGAGTCCATGAATAGTCATTCTGCATTGCTAGATTTCATTAAGAGAAAAATGGGAGGAGTTTTTGAAAAAAGATAATGTGTCTTGTAAATGAAAGGATATAACTCTTGTCAAGTCTATTCTCATTTATTATTAACAATCAAATGACCTGAACATTCTACTAAACTGCACAAGCTAATACCTTACATTACCATTCAGATAAGCAGACACATAACAGCATGCTGCCAACTACCGCTGTTTCTCTTAAGGTTCAGAATAAACATCAAAATAAATAGAATGTTCTGTAACCTTAAGACTAAGCATGGCATCTTCAGAACTTCCATGGATAATGGATAAAAGTCTAGTGATTCATGAATTTGGGGAAAAAAAAGCAATGTGGAGAAAAGTTCTACATCTACGTAGAGAGCATTGTCTTTGAAAGTTAGTATAGAATACAAAATGCCTCATAGTTGCTTTTGGATGACTATGAAATGTGGTAGAGTCTTTAAATAATTATAAATCAATAATCTCAATTAAATATATCAAAAAAAAACAAATCCTGGAATTAAATTCAGGTTCCAAGGACAGTTTATGCCTATTCATTTTCAACAGTCTTTAAGAGACATTTTTACCTTCTAGTTCAAGGCACTCACCCATGTTTGGACAATTTTAACAACACTCTAATAAGTCCTCTGGCTTCCTCCCTTAACTTACAACGGAAAACATTCTCCACATAGCTGCCAGCATCACCTTTTTAAAAATGCAAATTATATCAGATCCTTCTCTCTGTAAAATCTTTCAGTGCCTTTGCCATCAGATGGATCGAAAAACATGTCTCCTTACCATAACTCCCGAGTTCCTGCAAAATCTGACCATGAGCTAAATTTCCAGCTTCATCTCACTGTTCTTTTCCTCTTACTTCATGCTGCTACATACAGTAGTGAGCTCATTTTCAAGCTGTATTCATGTTTCATTTTACAAATATGCAACCATTTGCTTATCTGATTTACTGTTGATAAATATTAAAGTTGTTTCCTTTTTTTGGCAATAACGAATAATGCTGCTGCACATATTCTTGTACATAGATGTGCATATTTATGCATTTCTGTTGGATATGTAACTGGGTGTAAAAATGCTAGCTTCACAGGAAATCTTACATTCAGCTTTAGTAGATAATACCAAATAGTTTTGCAAAATGGTTGTTCTAATTGATATCCCCAAACAGCAGAGTATGAGAGTGGTTACGTATATTCTCTCCGTTAGCTGTTGATAGTCACAGAGTTTTAGGCAGCCTGTTGTATCTCATTGTGGCTCCCCTCCTAATAGGGATTTTTTTTGGTTATTATTATTAGTGTATAATTATATTTAGCCTTTGGCTTGGCTTTTATTTTATTGACTGTGTCCTTTGATAAGAAGGTTTCATTTTGATTAAATTAAGTTTATCATTTTTTTTCTTTCGTGGTTGTGATGTCTTAAAAATATTTGCATAACCAAAGGTTACAAAGATATTCTATGTTCTTTTCTAGAAGCTTTATAGTTTTAGTTTTTCCATTTAATTCTTCAATACATTTCAAGTTCATTTTTATATATGGTGTAATGTGTGGATCATCTTCCAATTATTTTCATATAAATATTTAATTGATTCAGTGCTATTTGGTGAAAGTTTCCTTATTTTGTTGAATTATTTAGTGTATTTTTTTTTAAATCAGTTGACCATATGTATGGATCTATGTCTGAAATCTTTATTCTGCTCTACTGATCAATATTTTGCTCTGCTGATCAATCTATCTATTCATCATCAGTATTATATGTCTCAATTACTGTAGCTCTATAATATGTTTTAAAATCAGGTCAAGTATGTTTCCAATTTCGTTATTCTTTTTCAAAATTATTTTGGCTAGTCTAAGCCCTTTACGTGTCCATATATATTTTAGAATTAATTTATAAATATATACTCTTCCCCTCCTCCCCAAAAAGCCAACCCTGCTCCAACTTTGCTTGAATTTGAATTGAATCAATAGACCATCTGGAAAGAAATAATGACTTTATATAACTATGAAGATGGTAAATTTTGTCATGTATATAAATAAAGCTTTTTACATTTCTCTCAATATCATTTTGTAGTTTTTAACTGTTGAATATTTTGTATGTTTATTTTTTTCCTGAAATATTTTATAAAATTTACACACGAAGCTATCTAGAACATTGTTATCAGTGGAAAAAGAATCTGTATCCATTTTTCTAAAAACCTGCCTCTTCAAAGGAAAATGTTTTTATCCTTAATCCAAAACTGCCAGATTGCATAGCTGGCATGATTCCACAGACTTTTCTTGGCCACCTCAGTCTTCAGTGACTTGGACTTCCTCTAGTCCTCATTTGAAAATATGTATTTGTTACTCTGGTTTACCCTTTGTTTGCCATTTTTCTTATAATTTATTTTACTATTTCTTATATTTTATCAATATTCTCCTTCCCTCACAAGAACATCAGTATCTTTTAGGCCACAGGACATGCCTTATAAACCTCTGTGACCTAACACTCAGTGGAGTACCATGTACATAGGGCATCTCAAACCGTGACTGTTGATGAAGTTGAGGATGATGGTGATTTTAATTAGCGCAATTGTTATTAGCAGTTTATGGTACGAATGCAAAGAAAATTCTTACTTTTTTCCTGGTCACCAACTGTAGCCCTAAAATGCCTTATATATATATAAAAAAAATACACTCTCTTCCTCTCTAAAGCTTTACTCCTAACCTCACAAATTATTCAATAGCCCTAAGGGGTGAATTAGGCCAAAAGGGTTAGTTCTGCATTCCAATATCACAAAGAGAGAGGGAAAAAAGGAGCTCAATTTGTCTAATTGTACAGTGGCTTTGGTTGTTTTAACTGTTCAAGTGTAATATGTATGGTCAGATGGATGCATCTCCACTTCCCTTGGTGGTCTTTGATGATCTGGCTCCCTACCACACCACAGTCACGCTCCGTGCTGGCCTTCAAAGTCAGGGCTCCCCTACTCAGCATGTGCTCCTGATGGAGCGTATGTGTTTATGATAGGGTCTGGGGAGAGCTTCCGGCCACAGCACCGACTATGCCTGAACTAGGCCTCCCACAGAATCCTCACCTCTTTATACTAAGTCCAGCACACTCTTCCCTCCCTGTATGTCCCTTTTTGGCTTTACTGAACCTAATGTTCTTTTCTTTCAGCATATCTTGGTGAGTGCCTCTCTGATTCATGTAGATTTTTCTAACTTTCACTCCCACCGTTAAATATTTTGTTCTAGTTCCCAGTGAAGATACGCAGTCATCATTACAAAATAAAATAAGTCTATTAAGTCAAGACTTGAATGAAAGTTTAAAGAAAGAAGTGTATCAATCAAGGGAGTACATGAGTAAATAATTGCCTAACATCTGCTCTGGTCCAATTAAACAGTCCATTTGCAGGTATATTTCTACAGTCAAGACAGATGCGTCAAGATGAATGGGGCAATGATGCCAACTAAAAACCTAACAAGCCAGCTTTTGTTCAGACACCAACTCCACCTCAAAATTTAATTTTTACCCCATGAGAGAAAACATCGTAATCACAAGTATCCTATTTGCTTAAGAGTTGCATTTCTCATTGGAAATGATGAACCACTTCTGTGTGTGTGTGTGTGTGTGTGTGTGTGTGTGTGTGTGTGTGTGTGTGTGTGTGTGTTTAACCCTATGACCTTAGATAAGGTGAGTATATCACTGAGTGACAGATCTGATCTCTTTGCTGTCAGATCAGGTCCCAGATGCTGCACTAAAACATTCAACACTGATCTCTGTTGGATTTGCCAAAGTAAAGTCAGTCAGCTTTTCCTAGGAGATATTTAACTTTCTTGCAAGCAACTTGTCTTTAGACTTTAACACATACACATACATAAACCAAAGCACACTCCCCAACCCGCCCCCCAACACACACAAATACACATGCATTCCAAGAGCCATAATTGGAGGATGAGGAACTCAAAATTTTGAAAATTTATAAATAAAGGGAAACAATCATTTAGTGTGCCATTCCTTCATCAAGCATATCGGCAAGTGCCAAAAACTAAATAAGGAAAAGTTCTCATTATAGAAATAACCTAGCTAGTAAATGAAAAAGAATGATAGAATTACAAAATGGCCATTCAGCAACCTCTCATGAATTAATGAATATCGCTGATACTTAAAATGGCTGTTAACATCATGAAAAGAGACAATCAGAAATTTGTAATTTCTAACGAAGAGTATAACACAACTTCTGAAATAGTTTTGCCTCCCAGACAAAATAAATAAATAAATCAAGCAAATCATATTGAGCCTTTATATTCAACTACCAATTTACAAAAAAATATTGAGGACAGAAGAAATTATAAAAGAACAGACTGGAGTATAATCTGCAAAATCCAGACTGTTAGAAGTTCTACAGAAAAAAATAATCCACTTTCTTTAAGAAATAAATTATAAGGAGAAGAGGAGAAGGGTGTACAGAGACATCTCAACTTCCAATCACACTAGGTGGCTTCATCTGGATCTTGATTCTAATAGTTTATTTTTAACAAATGGATGATGAGAACATGGGGATCATTATACCAGTAAGTTGAATTTTATATATGTTTGAAATGGTTATTTCCATAATGATATTAAAAACAGATATTAAATTTTTATAATAAAAAGTTTAAAAGTCTATAATAATAACAGCAATTTGGGAATTCTCAGGCTTTACTTCTCAGAGACTAATCGACTCAAGGTGGGATATTCCCATCCCACGCTGAGCTGTGTAAACAGAGCAGATTTCATTTTGTAGTTGTTAGATTTGTTTCATAACCTCAAGAAACTGGATATTAAGATTGTTACATTAGAACTACTGAATTTTAAAAGCTTCAAAAAATGTTAATAACTGTTCAAAAATTCCATACACAATATGATGATGAAGTTGTTTTTATGAGTTATCTAAGGCGGTAAGTCAACAAAAATTTGTTAACGTAAATGAAAGCTATAATTTTTGCCAGGTATTTACACAATCTTACCTATTACGGAGAAAGATAACAATAAAATGATATTAATACAGAAAAGCTTTAAAATTTATTGTATAATTATAGAGGGTTATAATTCAAAATATATTTCCAGATTTGGGAGCCACTCTGAGTTAACTAATCTACTTTGGTCAATGTTATATATTACCCTAAAAGATCATATATACATTTCTATCTATACATAGATTAAAAAGTAAATATTCTTTACTCTTACTTTCTTTGATATCTCAGGAAAATATGTAACATTGATTGATATTGCTTAATAATTGGGCTACTATTATTTTTAAAAATATGGATAAATTTTCACTTGGGTTTAGTATTTATTCATTTATTTATTTATTTATGCATTTATGTGTTTCGGCAGGCTGGAAAACTGGAAACTCAGGAAGAGTTGATGTTGCAGTCTTGAGTCTGAAACCTGTAAGGCAGGCTGCTAGACTGGAAATGCAGCCAGAGTTTCTGCGTGAGTCTTGCAGAATTCCTTGTTCGCTAGAACATAGGTGTTCTTAAGGTATTCAACTTATTGAAGGAGCCTTATCCACATTATTGAGTTTACATCAATGATCGTAAATGTTAACCACATTTACAAAATACCTGTATGGCGACATCTGGGCGAGTATTTGACCAAACAACTGGGTGCCATAACCCAGCCACATTTGACCCATAAGATGAATCATCATAAGCATAGTTTTTAAACCATGAGGTTTTTGACTGAAGGAGAGATTTGGGATCAAAAATTTTTTGTGCTACATAATTGAAATTGGGAAATAAATATGCCTTTCATTTTTAGTCTATGCTACAGAAATGTCTATTACAGCTTAATAATTACTCGTTGAGCACCTACCATGTGCCAGAGACTGTGTTAACGGCTGGGCAGTGACAGCAGTCAAATCAGATGTTGGTCTGAGTAGTGTGTAATGGGGGACTTAATCTAGTTTCAGTGGCTGGGTGGGGACTAAGGGAGGGAAGCCTTTTATAATGTGACATTTAAACTGAGTCTTGAAAAAGGAGCAAGACTTTGCCAAATAAAGTTAGGGATGCATAGAAACATCTTGGGCAAAGGAAAGAGGATAAGCAAAGGCTGGGAATTAAGTAAAATCATGGAGTATTTCAGGAGCTGAAAGAAGTCAGTTCGGTTTAGTACTCATAACAAGAGGAAGAAAATCAAGCTTGGGAGATAAGCTAGGGCCAGATTTTATAAACTAGTCTAAGGATTTTTAAATCTTAAGAGTAGTAACAAATATATATATTAATTTCTTATTTTTTTCTATCATGTCAGAGAATAAAAGAATATAGTTTAATAGAGAAGGAAGAAATATAGTGTATTCACCTGCTGTTGTCATTATTTGGAAACAGAACATTTGATTAAACAAATCAATAAAGTGTCACTTCATCTTTGTAAAAATTATGGTTCCACTAAAATGCAACTTCAACCTGAAGAGACAGATTGATGTCTAATGTGTTCCTGGTTGTGACATTTTTATGTTATGTGATTCTAATTACTTCAAGAACACTGCAGTTTATATACTTTCTCTTATGACTCCAAATTATATGGTTGGCTATTCTAATTTAAAAAACAGAAACTAAAATTGCCCTTTATAAAAACAGCCACAAGGATGTAAAGTATAGCATAAAGGAAATAGTTAATAATATCATAATAACTCTGTATAGTGTCAGATGGGTACTAGAATTATGGCGGTGATCACTTCTTAAGGTATATAAACGTCTAATCACTATGTTGTACACCTGAAACTAATATAATATTGTATGTCAACTGTGACTGAAAATTTTTAAAAATTAAAAGAAAACTACTGGAGCAACAGGAATTCTTTCCTGGTGGAAGCTGGAGTTCAGATATGTCTTAATACTAGAACTATCTGACTGCTCCTGTACTGATATTTATTTAAATCCAATTTCAGGGGCTCCGAAGTTTTCCAGGAAAAATTTCAGAATAGGTACAAGATTGCAGTTTAGATGTTTAGGCAAGTCTTATATAGAAGGGCTGGGAGTAGGGAAACAAAAGGCAAATGATAAGGAAGACCTGCATAGCTCTGGAAGAATCTTTACCCCAGTGAAAGAACGAGTGTGACAATGACTGTCTGGGAGTCCCCATGCTGCAGGAAGGACAGCAGTGATCATGGCTGTTGTGAACTTAACCCAACCCCACTGTGTCAGCAGTATATGCAAAACTTGGAAATGAACCTAGTAGAACTATAGCCCCGGTAGGGTGGATCAAAGCAATGGGCGTAGGGCCCTAACTCAGAAGAGATGTTGCAGAGGAAAGATGAACTTCAGCAATCCTGACCAGCAGTATCATCATTATCATCATCAACAGTAGCAACAGCAGCATAAAAGTGACCCAGAACAATATAGCTGCAGTTGTTACTTGTGTGGTATCAAGAGCAGGTGGATCAGAGGCTTCAGAAGCTTCTCCATTGCAGCTGTCATATTTAATTGTAAAAGTAAAACAATCAGAGTTACTGCCACCAGTTCACCATTTTAAATAAACTTTGCAAGGTTTTGCGTGTGTGTGTGTGTGTGTGCGTGCGCGCATGTGTAAAAATTACTTATACAAGGCATAATAATTGTGAAAAAAATCTAAATAGAGGGATTTGCCCTGTTCCTTAAGTTATACTATTATAATCATGTTAATTTCCATTTAAGTTCATATTTCATTTGTACTTATTGTACTTATCTCCATTTAAGGTCGTATTTCATTTGCGTAAATGGAAAATAAAATCTAATAATGCTAAATGAATTTGGTAATCTTAAAGAAGTAATCAGTTCCTTTAAACATATATTAAATTAGCAGCCTCGCACTATCATATTGCTAATCAGATAAGACTTAGAAAAAAGTCAATTGCAAGAGACATTTTCAAAATATCTAATTTTTGTTGTGCTCCTAGAAGCGAGTTTTTAATTATAAAAAAATCAAACAATATCAGACTTTGACTTTATAAATTGCACTATTGATAAGGTGCCTTTTCCGCTTCATTACTGTGAAAAGAATGAGCGTGCCGAAGACTTTTCCAGATGCATTACTTCTCTTTTGTTTAGATTTATCCCTTCCTAGATCACTTCTCTTGCCTTTCTTGTGTGCTTTCAACTCCTTAACTGACCACAATAAGCTTTTTAAAATTAATTCTGTTTTAAAAGACAATTATGAGTGATAAGTTACAGATACAAGATTCAATAGATGGTTTTAATCTAGAGAGTATTACTAACATGACTATAAGAGCAAATTGCTGACGTAATTTTAAAAAATTGAGAATCACAACCAAATATGGCATTGCATGATTTCAGTGGCACTCATTATATCCTATAAGGAAAAAAAAATAGCATGTACTAATGCAGCTTAATTTTTAAAATTATATTATAACATGCATATAGGGAAGCGTATGTATCTTAATTATCCAACAATAATAACTTCTCATTCCTCTTTCCCTCCAGCCCCTGGTAACCCACATTCCACATTCTGTCGCTATGAATATGACTACTCTAGACATCCAATGTAAGTGGAATGATAATGTTTTTGCTTTTGTTTCTGGCTTATTTCACCTAGCATATTTTCATGGTTTGTCCATACAGTAGCATGTAACAGAATTTCACTCCATGTTACAGCTAAGTAATATTTCATTATTTTTTAAGCATGTGCTACATAGAGAATATTCTGAAAGTGGATATTTGTGTTATTATGATGTGATTTGAACGTTAAAAGCAGTGTAAGTCGCTTATAGTAATATCTGTTCTCTTAAAAATTGAAAACATTATTTATAAGTTTGTTTTAAAAGTTTTCAAATAAAAACCATTAAGTGGAATTTTTAAAAATGTAAAATGCATGAGCTTCCTAATAGTCTACAAGCACAATAGATAAAGACTAGGGAAGAGCGAAAGTTTCTAGATGTGGTTCAACTAAAATCTTTTTCTAATTATTGGACAGAATTAAAAAATGAATGTCAGGATTTTGTAAAGGCAGCCAGTTTTGATTTCTTCTGGTTAGAGCTCTTTATAAAATATCTCTCTCTGCTCTGAAAGCCATTAAAAGTGAGTAATGGTTTCAGCAAATAAACTGAACTTTGGTCCAATTCTTTGAATTACTGTGCACAGAATATTAAGGCAAGATTTCTGAAAAATAATGAGGTGTTTTCTACCACATCATGCTTAAATTATGAATAATATTTTTATGAAAGCAAAAAGTGCTACCTATCATTTAATGGTGACATATTTTTAAACACTATTTCACTTTCATCTCACACTTTAAATTTTTTTATTTTTTTGCATGTTTTTTATAATAAATAGTGCTTTCATAGAGTAATATTGCAAAAACGTTACAAGTAAACAAATGTGAATATATCAAAAGTATAGGCACAAATGTTCTTACCGATTGAAATGCTCTGTCAAAAAGCTTTGGGTACTGGTATTGACAAGGCTTCCATCCCAGGAGAAATTTAGGGTTGCTTTTTTTAAAACTGGTAATAAATTGAGATATCTGAATTGAATAGTAGGAAACAAGGTAAATGAGAAAAGACTTTACTAAAGTTAAAAAAAAAAAGCTTCTGACAAATTATTAAACCCCTGTTTTGCAGGTCTTGAAACATTGGCCACTGGCCATACTTCTGACCAGCTCTTCTGAAGGGCTGTGCTGCCCCTCTGCCCGCTGTGCGCTCCTGTCTTCAGCTGCCCCCCACAATGTACTCTCTCCTCTCAGTCAATGCATTAATCAGGGTTCTCCAGAGAAACAAAGCCAATATAGGCCTACATTGGGTGATCAATAAACATTTGAATGAATGACATTAGTTTCCTTTATGCATACACTCCTCATGCTGGTGTTTTGTATCATTCACTTCATTTTTTTTTTCTCAATTTTTATTTCCCTGAGTCAAACTTCTCACAACTCTATCAAGATATTAATTATCTATACAAACCTTTCTCCTTTGACAATTATATAATGATTCAACACTGCACATGTCTAAACAGCGCACGTTGCTGAAAAATGCAATTTTCTTAAGAGATGTTTTCTGTAGCTGATTTAATCTATATCTCTCAAGACTGTGTTTTCACTTACTTAGATTGAGTGGTTATCCCTGACAGATGGTCTTTCTCAATAACAGGAACCGAATTATTATAAACAAAATCTAATTGCAAAGCCAACTTTTGCTCTTTTATCACATTTTCTTTTATATCTTTTTGTTATCCATTTTTCATAACTCTAGTGGAAAATAATATGGTCCAAGTATCTTATTTTATGTACCCAAGAGATTTAAGGTAAGGAAGAAAATACTTTATGATTCCCATTTTGAGTATTTAGAAGTTATTGGAAACATAGCTTCAGAATGTTTGGTTTTAAATTGCCAATTTAATAAGCTCCTTTCACTTTCTTTTTTATTTACATGGTACAGTATTATATTTCTCATACTCAAAACTACTGTTTCTCTCCTGCTTAAATCCTTCCTGAATTGTCTTCAGAATAACATTCAAACTCCTTGGCATAGCCTCAGTAACTTCCCAGCCAGGCCTCCATTTATTTCTATGAGTTTATTCCCCTGACCCTGGCCACACACACATACCATTATTACCACTCATATCAACTACTTGTACTTTTCAATATATTTTTCATGCCTCTCCACCTTTGTGTGTTGTGATTCTACTCAGTATGTGACACACACCCTGCCCCCCCGACCCCTACTACCCTTGCCCCAATTTAAAGCCAAATAATTCTTCTAAAATCCCCTTAAGAATAACCTTTTTTCTGGAAGCTTTGTCTTTTTTTCATTGTCAGTGTAACTTAGAAAAAGGTATATGTGGTAATTACTGAAATTGGTTAGTATGTTTCTTATAAGTCAGCAACTGGAAATACATATTTAGAAATATGCTTATTTGAAAGATTTTCCTTGTCAATACACAAAGCCTAAATTCAACAGAATCCCATAAACTTCATTGTTCTCTGTATTCTGTTAGAACTTTATATTCACAGTCTGTAGTAGACCCCAGTTAAAATTTACATCGGATCATTTTTCTAATAAAGGAATTAAAAGTGGTAGTGTTATTTTCACCTGTAGTTTAGTTGTTACTTCCTATTCCTGCCTAAATAGGTCTATGTACAGAGTTGCTTCTCTGAAGGCACTTATAATCCAATGTAAAATTACATATATATATAGAAAAAAGTATATAACATACATATATGGATATATATTTATATACACATTCGTGTGTGTGCATAATCATGGCATGAATGAAAGAGTGAAGGTAGAGTGTTAAAAAATTATTCATAGGAGAATATCCTTGTTTGTAGGAAATACAAATTGAAATAGGGTGATGATGCATTAAGTCAGCAATTTGCTATCAAATAGTTCAGGAAAAATTTTTCTTGTACTGCATTTGCAATAACTCTGTAAATTTGTGATTGTTTAAAAAAAAACATGAGAACACTTTCTAATTTTCTTCAAGTATTAAAGTTTTCTTTTACCTGTCCTTGGTCCCAAATAACAGATATAGAACCTTTGGATATGCAAATTACTAAACTGAGACTGTTTATTGCTTTAGAATACAGAATTCGTGAGGCCTGCCATGAGTTTTCATCCAGTGGCAGAGGAATTGTTTCTCATTGTGGTTAAAGCTTAACAGAACAGAAGAATAAAGAAATAATAATAAAGTCGAAATTTGAAAACATTACAATTCATGCTTTTTCAGTATACTAGTGCCAAAATACTCATGTATCCCTTCATTTAACATGCATTTAAGTATTATTCTAGTCCAGAAAATATGCTAATTACTAAAGTTGCAAAGATGAATAATAACCTTGAGTAGGCTGTAGCATGTAGAAACACCTACATGTAAAAGATGGTAACACAGTATTATATGTCATTAGAGAAATATATTTCTATTATATATACTTATATTAAATATATTTATATATATATAAATACCGAAGTTGGAAGCCAAATGTGAGAGTGAATAATTAACTCTACTTAGGTAATCAAGAAAGACTTCATCAAAAAAGGTGACACTTTGAGCTGGGTTTTGTAATTTGAGAAGTTTGCCAGCAAGGCATGATGATGGTGGAGGGAGCGATGAAAGAGTTTTCTGAGCTATTGTGCAAAGGCTTAGCTGCTTGAAGGGGCTTTGGATGGATAGATGGAGAATAGTGATAAGTTAGTTTAGTTCAACTGGAGGGTAGTCTCTAATGAACAGAATGAGGGTGAAGAAGAAGGAATAGGTAGGGAAAGACTTGATTCTTAAAGATAATTCAATCCAGGTTCCGCCCACTTCTTTCCAAGATATTTTATTCTTTTGTTACAAAAACAATCCATGTTTTTAAATATAAGTCCCTCTTGTTTCTAGGTGTTTTGTGTTTTGGCAGACTGTTAAGAGTTATTGGTGGTTTGCTGAGGATGGAGTTTATTCTTCTTGACTTCAGATAAGACTTCTGGGGTTATGGTCGGGTGTCTTGATGAATTGCCATTTATTCTGTCAACTCACTGGCTTGAGTAAAAGTTCAGATTATTTATGAATTATTAATTACTTTATTAAACTCAGATTATAGAATGTCATATGAGAATTTCTTTTAAAACGTATTTGCTCATGTTTAGTTAAATAGCCCAGAATACAAATTTAATTTTCTCCTGAACTATAGCTAAATTTATATATTTATATAGAAATTCAGAATTTCCATCTGACCTAAAATAAAAAAAAACTTCAGTTTTGTCCTTGTTTTGGTCTGAGGAGGTTGAATTATCTAGCTGTTTTCATAGTCAAATGCCCGCATGTAGACAAAGAGTATGATAGAAAATGAAAAGTAGGAGTTAATGCTGGACCACAAAAATATGCAGCAGAAAGATGTTTCAACCTAGATTTTTTTCCAATATTTTTTCCATTCCACTTCCTTGTCATCATAAACATAGCAGCTTAGTGACATAGATAAGAGTCTTAAAATAAGCCGAACGTTAGAAACATTATTTAAAATATTAAACATTGTAAAAATGTAGAACTAGAAGTTCATAGGAGATAACCTTTTCAAATAATTACATAATCATTTTAATACAGGAATTTTAGAAAATTCTTTCTGATGTGAAATATTTTAATAATACCAGTGTTTGCACAATAATAATCTTCTAGCATATTCAAATACTGACATTTAAACGAAGCATATTTTGGAAAAAGTTATAGTTACATTAATTAATTTATTTAAACATGTTTATTATTTATTACTGGTTTAATTTGTGATGCTTTGCTTTTGAGGTAGCATGCTACCTTTGAATAAAGTTCTGCAAATAGATCTAATGGTTGATACATCTGGCAGAACTACAATGTGATTTTCATGCTTGTGAGGGACAGATAAAAGGTGGTTGAGTGTACTGGACTGGGACTTTTCAGCTTTTGAAGTACCTGTTATCTGAGTCTTTAGGAAGCCTCTTTGTCTAATACAGTTGAGTGTTAGGCTAGAAATGGCTCGAGCCCTAGAGTGACACCTCTCTTTTTAAAACACTTGGCTTCACAGAACCAGGCATAAAAGTGAATGCTAAAATAGGCCGTTCATTTCCTTCCTTCTCTTCCTTCGCTCTCTTTTTCAATGAGACTGTACACTGAAAAATTCTTAACTATCTGAAATGGCTCTGCTTAAAAAGACAGAAGAGAGTACCCCAAAAGTCTTTCTCTATGGACAATTGGACAGATCGAGGAAAAGATGTTAGACATTCAACTAACTTTACTAGGTGATAACTCATAATAGAGACTACAAGTAACTGAAAAAGAGACAGCAATGGGTTTCAAAATTTCCAATGTAAAATACAATGTTATAATTTGTTCAAAAGAGTGGATATAATTTGTTCAAAAGCCAACTGTCTGTAGGAGATGGGAAAGGGCCTCGGCTTCTAATTTTGTGGTCTCCCAGAAGAATTAACATTTCTTTTGTGTACGTTCCCACTTTGAAGTAGAAATAAGAGTACTTGTATGTCATTGATGATTTAGCATAAACATTTTATAGGAAACATCTGCCCAAGTATCCCCAAACTCTGATGCCATTACAAGTCAGGGAGAAAATGACCGACCCAATCAGGCAAGGGAGCCAGAGCAGAATTCAGCCTTCCTCCCATAGCCTGCATGTCTGCAGCCTACCACATCAGTCCAGAGGGTCAGCTGTTTGGCAGCCAAGTCCTGCCACAGATAGAACTCATCATCACTCCACCAGGATGGATTTGTGAGAGCAGAGCCTGAGGCATGATCTCCAAGAAAACTGAAAGGACAGCCAAAAAGAAAAAAGACAAAAAGCGAATGGGGACTTTTCTAAATAATATTATCATGATTTTCTCCCCTTGGGATAAAAAAAAAAAAACTTTAATTTGTGTTATAGGTATTTATTATATTATATATATTATAAGAGATGTTTATCTTTCACAAGAGATATGAATTGGCAAAAAAAATAAATAATCAGATTTAGTGCTTTCTTTAGCACTAAATCAGCATCAACCAGACTTCCAATGGGTAAAGCTCTGGAGTAATAAACTAATTCAAAATTATCCACACATTGAATTAAGTAACTTTCACAGTTCTAGTCACCTGTAGGTTGTTTGTTCTGAAAGGAAATATGGGAGCAGAGAACTACGAAAACAGGGACCTTTACTGTACTCTGGGCCATGGCACTTTGCAGTCTTATGTTTCTGCCTGGGGATCCAGCTTTGTCCCTCTCAATCTAACCATCCTCGACTACTATATGTGAGGATTAATCCAAGGCCTCACACAGAGAAGCTGTACTTCCACAACCACCTGGGAATGGGAATGGGAAAAGACATGGGTTTGTTTTCTCCTATGCCACTTCTTTAATGGAGTTTAATGTATGGCTGTCATGCATGCTCAACGGGGTTGCTTCCGATGAGTAGGGTAAAGAGGGAAGGAAAATGAGCAGTCTCCAATACAGATACAGTATGGACTTTCTCTGAATCTGGCAAGTAATGTACTAAGTAAGACAAGGCCACAGCTCCAGAGCCTGACTAATAGAAAGTGACGAGGGCAGAGAACTGCATTACTAGTGCTACCAAGCATAACTTGCTAGATGGGCACCAGATCCTGGTAAGACAGGCATACAGAAAATTTTCCGAGTGTGTCAGGGGTGGCTCACACTGCTCGAAGATTGTGTAAAACTTACATTTTTGAAACAAGGGTAACTTTTTCATATCTCTAGTTAGGAAACTGAAGTTATAGCATCAGCACCCAGGGCCAATCCTAAATCCAAGACAAGAAGTTATTTTCAATACACATTTTACATCAGGATAGGACATAGACCTCAGCAGTCAAGAATGAATCATATACGTAATGACAAAGGGTAATCCTCTTACCTTGAATAATTTTATTTTTTCCAGTGGTCTACTGGTTATTTTTTTTTTTTAGTATTGATGGCCGAATATTATTATAGCATTCCCTGAGAGCAAAAAGATCCAGTTGGAAGCAATAGAAAACAAACAATTAATATTAACACTAATTAATGTTATATTTGTTTGGATGTTCATGTACATAAAATCTAGTTAAGAAACCCAATATGCCACTATAAAGATGGTGTGAGGCACTTTAGAACATTCATAATTGCATACAATTGAGGAAGTTCTTCCATCATAATTTAGTAGAATAAATGAAAATATGTTTATAAGAGTCTAAATTTTTCTCAACATTTTCTCACAAAATTAGCTCAGTCATATCTTAATACAGCCAAATATCAACTTCGTATAATAGTGTTTTCTGAAAGAGTAGAAAAGTATAATGATAGGTGATTAGCATTATAGTCAGTACTTCTCTAAATGTGGTCTAACAATCGCTTGCATGAGAATTGGGGTGCTTTTAAAAATTCAGATTTCTGAATTCTTCGCATGCCTTTTGAACCAAAGTGCCTGAAAATAGGACACCATCATCTGCATTGCATAAGTTCTGTAGCTGATTTTTACACAGTAAAGTTTGAGACCTGCTGAGTGATATACTACTGTAGAAAAGGCAAATCAGGTAACAGAACTTAGGTTTCATACTCCTTTATCTTTCTTTTCCCCATTCTAAAAGAAGATGTTTTTCTTGAGTCTTTTGACCTGCTTGACCCCCACTCCCAATCAATCAGACAACCTGTTATAATCTCCTATTTCAATTCCAGACAATTTAATAGATGAAAATAGCCTTGAATCTAATAGAATGGCTGTCACATAATTTTCTCTGATTTTTTTCTTATGTGTTTATCCAGTTCTAATTATATTTAGTTACAGCAAAAAGCCATCATAATAAAGCACACGTGATTCTCTGTCCTGCTGTGAACTCTTTAAATTCATATTCTGGATAAGCATGTCAGTAGTGTAATTAATCCAACATTACTTGTGAAACACTGAAACAATTAGGATAATAAGCAAAAAAAAAAGTAAACTTAATGAAGAAGAAAACTGGATAAATTCTCTGGACATTTGCAGATAAAACCACAGGGGAACTTAATAGGCCTTTTTATATATTTTAGAAAGATAAGTGCAGATTGGTCCCAAATTATCAGTCGTATTCAACCACTAAGGTGCCATTTATGATTTAGTATCATTATTTTGTAATTATTGGTCATTTAGGTTCAAAGCAAAGCTGCTGTTCTCTTTGGATTCTTTTGATGAAGAAATGTCAATTAAATAGACGGTACAACCGGAAGGACAACCTGTTTTCAAGTGTATTTAAACATTCCAAATGTAATTTACATGAAAACAAATGACACACAAATTATACACGAAATACTCTCTATCTTTAACTATGCAACAAAAGAGATTCTTCCAGGACGTAAATCCAGTTACAGTTGTTTTTTTGTATGAGAATTTGATTTGGGGCTATGGTCGATATACAGTTAAAAGAATGTCCATCTTTGCCCATTCCCCAATTTGCTAAATTAAAAAGAACCAGATTTTTGATAATTTACTGGATAATTTGATTGTCAAGAAGCTTAAAGCCAAGTTTGACCCTCAATTAAAAATTTTTAACCCTCTTGGCCAGTATATTTTTTCCTCTTTTTTAAAAGCTTCCTTTTTAATGCATTTTATTAACCTTTTGTATGTGGTTTGTTTGTTTGTTTGTTTTTTGATATATCCCTGTTGGTCAAGAAAGATTGACCCAAAAGCTACTATTGGCCCAAGATTATATGTTTAAAGGCCACAATATAAAATCAGAATTGCTAAAATTCATATAAACTCTAGACACCCTTTTATCATCCGTACATAACTTCTACCAACTTGCCACTTATAAAAAGAAGGGAATAAAATATATCTGCATGAAAACTACTTCTGGACTACCAGAGATATGAAAAGGTGGCAATAAAATATAGATATCTTGACAACCAGTCATATATGTCAGTTTCGCCATCAGACAGCTGCTTGGAAGGATGGGGTGAAGGACTCTGCCCAAAGAACCTCACAGTCCAAGGAGCTCCAGGAGCTTGCAACAACATCCAAGATATCAGCCTTTGGGCCTTCTAAAGCATTATTCTCTGGGACACTTTTAGAAGCATGAATTACATGTATTAAAAGTAAGAGACTCCAGTGACTCATCATCTGGTCTTTGGAGTTCGTTATAGGTGGATCCAGCGGTCCGACATTTTCTGACAAGAAGGCGATTTCTGCATTAGGAAGCATCAAAATCCCTAGGACAGGAGAACCTCCCAACAACTGACAACAAATTTGTTTTGGAGAGAAGTGTTTATAATTATCTCACCTGCAGAAGGAGTTAATAAAAAGACTATTAAATTTTTCATGAAAAAGGAAATATTATATAACATTAAAATGCATAAATATTTTCTATAAAATATCTTTGTCTACTCTAGGGAAAAAATCTCATACTGTTTGAGTTAATTGTAAGATTCCCCCCATTTTACAAAAGCACAAGATATCATTGGGCAAACTGGTCAGTATAACCTGCCAGATCCTTTTTTTTAAAAAAAATTTCCAATGTTAATCCAGCTCTGGAACTCTAAATAAAAAATTATAAATAACCAATATCATAGACTTTAAAACTTAGTCCTTCTAATTAGATTTTAGGGACAAATGAGTTAATAAATTATTAAACCTTCCAAGCCAGAATTGGAGCTTATTGAGTACTATGCTAGAGAGCTTGAACAGAGAGAGATCCAGGTAATGAAAAGATTAAATAACCATGAGTAGAAAACCTAAGACTCACCTCAAGCATCACCTCCTCCAGGAAGATTGCCCTAATTACCACTCAGTACTTAACTTGACACCTCTGACTACCAGACAGTCTTCCGTTGTTGCACTTATGACATTGTATGGTAATTTCTTTTTTCATGTGTCTCTCTCATGCCAAGAGTATGAGCTCTGTGAAAACTTGGATCACATCTTAATTTGTTAAGCACATTTTAATATGGTCTAATTGCATGTGAAAGAATTACAAAGTCCTAGAAGTATAATTTATATTAAAGTCTATCTCCTCCTACCTGTTCCCATCTAACAAAAAACAATGAAACCTAAACTAGAACCCAGGATTTCATTGTCTAAGGTCAAAGAGCTAGCTAGCAGCAAAACTCAGAATAAAACACAGATTCCAATAATCCTAACTCAATAACTCAGTATTATTATTTTTAATTAAACAAGCTAATATTTCTGACATCACACTAATTATACTTATGCTGCATGTATTATCTATATTTTTAACTGTGACTTATCCCACTAAACCTTGCTTAAGAGTTCTAACATTTAATAATGCTTTAAATTATGTCACACTACATTAGATATCTATACACCACAAAATATTCAATGAATATCTCCTGTACTAATATTATACTTAGAAGTAATGCAAAGTAGAATTGTGTAAGGTTAAATAATTAATGTTATTAATACATGGTTTCTTTATGATAACAATATAACTTCAGATTTTTCATTTTTAACTTTTGACAATTCTCTATAGTAAACATGTGAAGCAAATTCTTCACCGTGTCATTACAAGGGAAAGTTAAGAGTTGATATAATTATTCTGATAATTCTAAATCTAAAAAAAAAAAAAAAGAATTTCCTGATAAATTATTCTTAATTTTATCTCTAGTGGTGAAATTTTCTACATAATTGAAAAACTAAATCCTTTATACAATTGAAGATCTGATCCTTCCATTACTTGCCCGTTATAGCTTCTAGTAGCTGCCGCCACCATTCCTTGGCTTATGGCCACATCTCTGGAAAGTCTGTCTCTATAGTCACATTGCCTTTTTCTTTTCTGTCTGTGCCATATCTCCTTCTACTTCTCTCTCATAAGGACATGTGTGATTGCATTTAGATCCTACCTTGATGATTCAGGATACTGTCCCCTATGTTGAGATCCTTAACTTAATCACATCTTTTTTGACACATAAAATAGCATTCACAGGTGCCAGGAATTAGAATGAGAATCAGTTTGGGTGACCATTATTTAACTTGCCACACCCGCTGAAGACCAAAAGGGTTAGATACCTGGCCCCCATGTCCAGGTATAAAGGCTAGTTTCTCTCTTGCTCCCCCTAATCCTCACCTAGGGAGATCTAGAAAGGAAGCAAGGGTGCAATCATTAAGTCCTCTCCCAACACTTAGGGAGATCTAGAAAGGAAGCAAGGGTGCAATCATTAAGTCCTCTCCCAACACTTAGCTTCTCCAACATCAAAATAAAGGTTGAAGACTAAGAAGTTAGAAAAGGCAGGAGGAAATATATAATTCATGAATTGATGGCATGAAAAAAAATATATTTAGTCTTTTTAATATCTAGTTTTATAACTAAAGAATATATGCAATATCTTTTTTGAGTTTTAAGCTCTTTACACAAAAGTGTTTATTTTTAAGTTTGAAGCCTTAGCAAATATAGGCATAAAATTCCTCATCTCTAATAAAATGCAGTACATTAAAAGGAGGACTCATCTCATTCAGTAGCTGGGAGAAAAAAATAACTCTTACCTGCTTTAGAGGATGATGACTTCTGTAATTATTAGTTCACAGAATCATTAACATATTTCTCTCTCCTTATGATATTTACATATCTGAAGAAACAAATGGTCCATTAGGAAACCCATAATGTCAAACTAGTCTGTGATTCAACATCTCTGAACAGTTTGACAGACTCTCAATTTATGTGTACTCAGAAATGTGCCTGTTATGCTGATACCTGGCCATGTTATATTCTGGTTTCAAGTTATTCAGCAGCAAAGAAGACAAATCCTCTAGAAAAATACACACACTTACCATCACGACTACTATTAATCATTTAATTATAGTAGGCATTCTATTAAGTGCCTTATGTAGTTCATTTTATTTAATTCTTACGATGACCTTGTAATTAATTAAGACCTTATTATGAACCAACTGGCACCATCTTCTATAAAGCTAAGCCTTAGAGACTTATAAGGTTACACAGAAGTGGCAAAAATTAGATTTAAAAACAAACTTTAGAGCTCACAATACAGTAAGTATATAGTGTCACTTAATATTTGTACTTAACCTGCATGAATTTAACTACATGCCCTCAAGCATGGGAAAATAGAGGCATATCATTCAAGTCTTATACCATTTTATTCACTATGCTATATGCTACATTGAGCTTGAGATAGAAAGTCATCCACCATTTCCTCATTTGGTCATTGCCCCTGAATTGCCTCATTTAGTTGTAGTGATTAGTATTTAAAACAACATCTTCCCTAGAACTATTAAGAAATTGAAACATCTGGAGCTCAAGAACAAACAGAAATGTTATCAAACTTAAGGAAAACCTAACTGTGCTGAACTTCTAGAGTGATAATACTGTTTGGCACTTTTTGAGTGATTTAGAGATTTTTCAAGAGTAATTCGGACCACATGATTTTCTACTTACATTATGACTTTAGAATCTGTATTTTTTATAAAGATGATTACCATCTCCTCTTCTCTCAAAGCTCTGCCTACTTTTTGGTGCAAAAGGAATAGTAAAAGATTTAATTCTATAAATTTCATTTTTGCTAATATACTAGACTCTCAGAAAATATTCAGGTTGGCCTTTCATTTTTGGTGTCATTGATTGTTTCACAAAGATGTGGCAGATGTAGCCAGGAGTTGCAAAAGACTATTTTGTTCAATATGTCAAAATATACAGGATTAAAAGCAATGTTTTTAAAAAATGTTATATCCAATAAACTTAAGCTTAGGCTGTACCTTCTAGACTAAACTAAAAGGTATTATCTTGCTTTGAGCCTTATTAAAATCTAGGTATTTTTTCTACAAATTTAGTCTTTAAGCCCTGAAAACCTAGGGATTTTCAAAGAATTCCCAGTAGTTTTAATCACGAAAACTACTTTTCTTCAACTTTATAAGCTCTTTTGGTCTTAGCGAGGCCAACATACCAGAAGAGAAAGAAAAGAATTCTCAGCTAAATAAAATAAAAAGATCATTACCATCAATTAAATATGGTATCATAAATTCAACGATTTACAGTTCAAGTATCACTTTTCTATGACACCATTCCCTTACCATCACCCTTTCTTCTAGAAAGGCTGTAATGATAATGGGGGAAAAAGAAAGAGAAAAAGGAACTTTTAACTTGTCTCCGCAGAGATGATGAGTGGGCAAAAACATAAAGGAATTTGTTACGGGAAAATATAAACTAGATCACATTAGTCATACTTACAAGTCATACTTACATGTTTCCTCGAAGTATTTTTTGGTATTTAGATGAGTCCCTGTTCTACTGCTCACCCCAACCTAGGCCTGACTTTTGGAATTACGGTTTGAGCAGCATCGACGTTTCACATAGACACCAACCTAGTTTCTCTGAAACTTGCCCAGATGGGAGCGAGCTACCCATCTTTCCCAGGCAGACAGAGTCCCTAAATTTTAAGACTGCTTTTCAAGTAGCAATAACAGTTGTGTGCACAGGTGTGACAGGATGGATACGCAATCCCTGATGTATCACTAACCTGATCACAGGAGCAGAGTTAGCAGTGGCCAGAAGGTACCTCAGGCAGGCAGGCTCGAGTTACCCCTTAATATCGATCTATTCTTTCTCTTGGTGGTGTGATTCCTTGTTGGTAGTGGTGTGGTTGCCCAAACTAACATATAGCTTCAGAAATCAGGTGGTGGCTGCTTTTGGTGAAGGAGTGGGTGTATTTAGAAGAGACAAGGTGCCAGGAAGCTCTTTGTTGACCTAGTAGGTAGTTACACTGGTGTGTTCACTCCATGACGATTCATAGAAACGTGCATTTACAATCTGTATATTTCTAGGTGTTATTTCCATTTTAAAAGCTTTAAAAACAAAAGAAAACTACAGGATAGTATGTGTGTTATCTTATTTGTGATTTGCAAAAAGTTAGAGAAACATTCTCTCCGCTCTCATATACTTTTATACACATAACATATTTCTGGAAAGTAATTAGTAAAAGTGCTTATCAATAGCAGGAAATTAGGGAACAATTATGAGACCTCAGAACAAGTGCAAGTGCAGTAGAAAGTTAATTTTTGTTAAATCTTCATGTGTTTATTAAATTTTTAGCATTTGCATGTGTATATTTTCAAATAAAGAAATTGACATTAATGAAATAAGTAAACCCAGAACTGAACTAAACTGGAAAAAAAAAGTTCATCTTGTATTTAGAAAAAAATTGTTTGGTGTGAATGATATATTTAGGAAGTGAGCATTGGAAGTGAGTATCAAAGTAAGGAGCAGAATACAGAAGGTCTAGAATGCCAAACTAAGGAACTTGAAACTTCCAAAACCAATACTGATCCTCTCTTTCCCAGCCTGTCTTCTCTTCCAGTCTTCTCCTTCTCAGTATTTTGTATCGCTAGCCATCCACTTGTACAAACTACACTTGGATTACCCAACTACTACTTCTCCTTCTCCCTCTACCACTATGTTAATCACTAACTCCTTTTGATTATAACACATATACATATTTTAATATATCTGCCTTTCTTTACATTCACAGTTACTACCCTAGTTCAAGTTCCTGCCATCTCTCTCTGATATATTTCTCTTTCTTACTTTCTTTCTACCCTCCCCACATTGTGCTTAAAGCATTTCGTCTTTACCTTGAACATTAGTTAAAAATGAAGCCCTAGTGCATTATGGTCTACAGAATCCTAGGCACTCAGGTCCTCGCCTACCTGCTTATTCTCACTGCACAGCACTCTAGCCTCTTTGGCTCCCCTCAATTCCTAAAATATATTCATTCTTTCCCGACTTGAGACCTTTGATATGTTGTTTTCTTTGTCTGGAATCCAATTCCATATGCTCTTCTTGTGGCTGGCTCCCTTCCTGTCTTGATTTAAGCCACCTCCAAGAAAAAACCTGCTCTGATCACATTAAGTGCGCTCACTCCCTGGTGTTTTAGATCACTGCACCCTCATCACCATATTCATCTACTTCATTCTGTCTCTCATAAATTACTGGGTGCTAGGAAAAACTGTTGCAAAATGCATGAGATAGCCTAAGTATTATTTTTCCATTAAAATTGGCCCCAAAATTTTCATAAAGAACAAATATGTAAGTTAATCTCTTTAGCTCTTTTCTCCTGAAAGAAGAGAGAGAAAACAGAAATGACAAATGGTAAGTTGAATAATGCTGCAACCTTGCTGGGCCCTGAATGCAGAACCAGGCAAAAGCACCAGCATTTTTATTATCAGAGAGACCAAAAGGTAAGCCTACCCAGAAGTGGCCCAGGTGCTAGGCTCCCGGCTCCATGAGAACAGGTTGATAAAGGCTCTTGACTCAGTTTCTGCAGAGACTTATGTAAAGCTGCGCCTGTAGAAAAGTGAGAGGTCACACGCACAGCCTTGCTATCAGCACTTGAGCCCAGAGGCTCACTACATGTGCAATATCTCTACTCTAACAGTGGGGCAGCCATTCTGGCCTACCTTATATGACCTGGTTTTTGATATGTGCCTTGGGGAGCACAAGGGGGATGTAGGAAAACCCCAAATAAGATTGAAGAGAGAGAGAGAGAGAGAGAGAATTATCCTGTAGTGATAATTCTAAACCAAAAATTCCCCCCACTTTCCCCCTAAAATAATGATATCAGCCAAAACTCTCAACAGTTAGAACAAGAACATGTCCCATACTACATGAAATAAAGTAAACTGGTAGAAAAATTGTCTAAAACAAGTACATTAGAATGCTTAAAATGTAAATTTTTTTTAGAAATTATGAAATATGAACATATAGGTAAGAAAAACCAGTGAGAACTTTTGGAAATGAAATATTTGTTATGGAATTAAAAAAAAAAACTAGTTAAGTTTGGTAAATTGAGTACATCTTACTTTGTACTCTCCGGTCACTGAAATGATAGCAAAATAATTTTGTAAAAAACATAATGAAAGATGTCAACAAAATTTTAAAAGTTGGAAAGTAGATGGACTTAATAGAGCAGAGGAAGTAGAAACCTAAAAGTTTGAAAATAGGAAGGTGACAAGAAGTAAGCCAACATGTGATGGAATCCTACAAAAACTTAAAAACTGGAGGCAAAACCAATTTCCAGAAGAGGATGTGTGGAGTGGGGCTGGACTATGAGGAATGAGTAAAGTTTGTATAAGAGGCACCGGCAACTTGTATCCCAAACACAGCAGAAGATGGATGATTTAATTTTCAAAGAGATTTAACCTGAAAAAGTCTGGACTTGGTTGGAGATACCATTCTTAGCTGAAGATCCGTTGAAGGGTTGTATTGGAAACAGAAATATTAGGTAGAATTTTATATACTAAATGGCTTTCAAAATATTGGTTCCTAGGCTCATAACCTCTTTGAAACAACAATACGAAATTGAGAAAACGAACTAGCTCATGAGAAAAGGCGTATATGTCATGATATTTGAATGCCTCCAGTGAACAGATCAGTATAACAGATTTCCATCACTCCCTTAGATTCATTCTCTATTCACTGCACCTTGGTCTCTACCCTAGAAGTCTGAGCTATAAGGAGCACATCAAGGAGCTCCATTGCCCTCTGCTTTCTTGTTAGGTTTGACCACTAGGAAACTCAGCAATAGGTCCAAGGTTAGTAAGAGAATATATTTTGAATATTGGTTCCCTGGCTCCCCTGATTCAGGCCGTTGATCAGAAGTCTTGGCTTCTCTTGTAAGGCTCTCTTTTCACTGGAGTATGGTAATCAATTCTTCCCTTCACTCCTTTGGGCCTGGAGTGGGAACAGCCTCAAATCATTGCCCAATCCCTTGTTTCCAACATGCTGTCTACATTATTGTAAGCTGTTATTTCACACAATTCTTCTAGAATTGTTACAATTTGAACATCATGCTTTTTTCCTTGGGACTCTGACACTGCCCTTTAGCTGCATTATAAACCTCCAGTGAAATTCCCAAGCCCTCAAGTTCTGCTCTCACCTACAGAGGTTTCAGTCAGCTTTTTAGTGGCTCATTTTCAACCATGAATGGACAGCCAAGGTCACCAGGCACATTTTAAAAAAATCTTCTAGTATAAAAAAATAGGCCAAAATAATCAAATAGAAAAAAAAAAGAAGAAGAAGAAGAAACAATGAGATGACTTGAGAAGAAAAAAGGAAGAAATCCAACATCTCCCCAGTGGGAATTTAAAAAAAGAAAACACAGAAGTAGAAAAAAGAAAAGAAAGAAAAACCTCAAGACAATTTCCCCACAGTGAAGGATATAATTGGAAACACATCAATACCAAAGAGATGATGCTAAAGGGAAAACAAGTCACATCTTTAATCAGGAGGAAAGATATCTTAGCAACATTGGAGAAATTCCTTACATTTATGGAAAAATAATTACATGCTAGATATTTGTAAACAACCAAATTATTAATCAAATGTGAAAGAGAATTAAAACATTTGGAGATAGTAAGCAAAAGCTCAAAAGTCTCCCATGGTAGTCAGCCCCTACTTAACCTGGTCCCTTAGCATTCACACCCTTAGATAATTTCCTGTCATTGGAGGTTGCTGGACTTATTGATTTACATCTAATGAATAGAGCGTGGGAGAAGTAATAGGATATCGCTTCCAATATTCAGTTATAAGAAGACTGTGGCATTTCCTCTCATTCTCTTCTGGTTTGCTTGCCTTGTGGGAAGCCAGCTCCATGTCATGAGGCCCAAGGCCTGCTAACAACCACATAAGTGAGCTTGGAGAAGTCCTCTGATTTAATTTCAATATTGTAGATTTTCTCTTTCTCAAAATACTATGACATTTGTACTAAGCATCATAATTGTATTGATGACTACCTACATATTAAAAAGACAGAGACTCGCAGAATATTTGCAAAGCATATACCTAATAGAGAAATATCAGAATTTATAAATATTTTTTAAAAATACAAAAAAAGCTAATAACCCAATGTAAAAAATTCTCAAAGGAAATATCTGTGGAAATATCTTGGCAGGCTATCTGTGGTGCACATCATATTCTGGTTTAATGCTTATAAATAAATGGGAAGCTCACTGGAAAGAAACCATAAACAGCCAACGAACATATGAAGTGATACTTAACTTCACTAATAATCAAGGAAATAAAAGTTTAAGCTAAAAGTTGACACTATTTTTATCCATACATTTATAAAAATTATGAAGTTTGACATTATCAAGTATTCTAAAGATTCTGAGAAACAGGAATGCTCACACATTACTGGTGGTTAAATAAATTGGAAAAAGCACTCTGTAAAGTATTTTTACAATATTTATAAAAGTTATAAAAAAAAGTGCAAATTCTACAAGAGAGCAATTTCACTTCTACATATATTTCATAGCAATAACTTACACATATGAAGAATAAGACATGTAAAATTTTATTGCAAGATCCAATTAAAGTTAAGAGGCTTAATTCTCACTGTTGAATTCTCACCCTCCCATTTCTTAGAGTGTTTGCTTTACCCTGTAATTTTAAGTTCTTTCTCTGTCTCTTTGAAATGTATATAAACCTTTTAGAAGCCAAATGAGGCTCTTGCCAGATTTATGACCCAGAAATGTCTTTTCCAAGGATCTGGGAACCATCTTTTTGAAATGTAAACATCCAGTCTCTGGAGGAGGGTAGGAACCTAACTTAGGTAAGCACCTTGCTCTAAGTTGCAAACTACCTACTGTCATAAAAATAGATGTTTATTTTTCCTTTGCATTAGCTAACACAGTTACCCCAATTACTAGGTAAATTCAGGATGAACCATGTCTGACAAATGGTGATGTCAAGGTCTCTTACTTGAGGACTAGTTATTGTTTATCTTGAGAACACATGTGTAATAAGTTGTTTCTGCTTGGCTACATAAAAGGGTGAAGTTCCTTTCTGTCTTTGCAATCTCTTGGCAGGCTATCTGTGGTGCACATCATATTCTGGTTTAATGCTTATCCAATGATAAAACTATTTTGTTTTTATTCTATCTTTGTGAAGAAGTCTGCTAGGTTGAGAAAAGATTTTGTTTTTAATTACAACTCCACAACAATGCTTATTACATGATTCTTTGTAATGCTGAAGTATTTTAATATCCATTTGTAGAATGAATAAATTATTATATAATAATATAATGGACTAACACAGAGCATTTAAAAAAATGGCCACAAATTTAAGCCCATTCCTTGCTGCCAATAAGATACTAACAGAAAATAAGAGCATGTTTTCACATACTCTTACATTTTCCTCATGTAGAATTATTCTCCCAAATGTTTTTGTTATGCTCAATTTTTTTGCCTTTATCTGGTATTGTTTACTATTCTGGTAGTTCTTTCAAAAGAAATTGGTTGTGATCAAGTTTCAGAAAAATTAAGGATTGATGGAGTATATTTTCATACATGGTCCTGAATATAATATGTTTAATATAAGGAGTTCTTGGAAACTGAAAAGCAATGATACTTATACATTTAAATAAAAAGTTAATTAAAACTTTGTTCTAATGAGTCTAGCACTTTGAAAAGCATTCTCTATCTATTCTGCAAGCATGTAGCTTGCTCTAAGTTGCAAATATGCACATAGGAGCATCACACTCTGTTCTCAGTCATGCAAATGAGAAACACTGGGTCTCTGAACTCAGAGTTGAGTCCACTTAAATATGAGGTGATTCATATACAAAAGAAAGATGGTTCTGTTGATATCAGACTTGGTTATCAGCCAGAAACTGAGTGATACAGCTTTTAGAAAAGAGATGAGTTACATAAAATTACAGAAAATAAATCAACAAACACTCAAACAAGGAATTGTATGTTCTCTGCAAAGGTGACGATCGACATGTTCCATCTGGAATGCAACCATTTGGAGACTGTATTGTTACCGGAGAGTGGGATCCTCTCCTAGCGCATTGTCCAGGTTCTTGATGTCTTGAACAAAGAATTGAGCAAGACATTGAAATACAGTAAAAAAGAAAAGTTTTATTAGAAAGGAAAGTACACTTCCAGACACAGGAGCAGGCCTGAGCAAGAGAAGCGTGACTCAAAAGGCCTGGTAACAAAGACTTCAGGGTTTTTATCCCTTTTTGCTGTAGGTGGTCACTTTTCTTAGAGGAGTGGGCTTCCTTGATTGACAACTGAGATTGACAGGACTCAGTGATTCATCATTTTGCTTTCTGCGCATGTTTTTCCCCAGAATTCAGTCTGTTATTAATGAACTTCCGGGCGTATGCATCATATTATAATGATGGTATAATGAGGCTCAGATGAGTTGAAGGTTGTTGAGATCTTCATTGCGCAGGTGCGAGTGACTTGCTTCAACTGGTACCTAAATCTCTGCCTACTGGTTTCTTCCTGTGAGTTAAAAAAAAAATGCCTTCTGGCTTGCTTAATTGTGGGCGGATTAGGGCAGACCCCTTCTAGGATAGGATGACCTCAGTGTCTTTGCAGGCAGACCCAAAACCCTCTAACTAACTTTCCTGCCTAACTCTTTTCTAAGAGCCATGAACCCCCTTATTATTAGTATGGATGTTGAGGGACAGGAGGTCTCTTCTTCTATATCTGCTTCCTGCTGAGAATGGCCATAGTCCCTGCCTACAGGGGTTTCATGGAGTTCTTTCCCTTTCTGCCTCAGTCAGAGTGGGGTCTTGGGTTTCCTGCTGAAGTGCCATCTCGGTCCCTAGACAAGGAAAATACAAATTCGTTATTTAAATCATACATCTATTAATTTCTATTGTTGATTTGCCTATTAAGTGAGTAAAGGAAAACAGGCTTGGTTAATACATTTCTTAAAGAGTAAAAAGAAAGACCTTTGGCTTAAAGTTCCCTGCTCTCAGACTCTAAGGGCTCTAAGGGCCCTGTCTGGCTTAACACCATTTCTGCTTAACAATGGGCTGATGACCCTTATCAATAGCCAGAGGATCTGAGTTACCAGGGCAATTATCAAGATTTGAGGGAGAGAGCCTTTTTTCCAAAGAAAGGAGGGAAGAAAACTTAACTAGGTTTACTAAAAAGATTAGCTCTGCAAGAGATGTCCCATTTCATTTCCTGCTAAAAGATTAAGAATTTTACAAGTGATGTTCCATCTGAGTAATGTAAGGATCTCTGCCAAGTGGGGTGATGGGCAGAGACAACAGTAGACTAGTTGGTGAGCAGGGATAAACTCTTAATTCCTATGCAGCCTGACCGAGGTGTCCATGTTTGAAGAAAGCCCAAACTACCCCAGGCCCTGAGATCCCACGAAGGGACGGTAATGCCCAGCCAGTTCCCAGCCTCTCTAGCCCCAGCCGCTATCTAACTGCAACAATGTAAGAAACCACCCAGCTAATACCTTCCCAGATTTCTGAGCCACAGAAATCATAGTAAAATGAGAGATAATAAGAACATTGTTATTTTAAGCCACTACATTTTATGATAGTTTGCTTTGCAGTGGTAAAGAACCAATAAGTGTAGCCCTTGGAGAATTTCCCGGAATCTTTCCTCAACAGTTTCATGTCTCTCCTTTCTGCTTCTTTATTCCAGAGCTCTGCATTCTGCTGAGTTTGTCAGGAGTTGTGTTTCAGAAGGCCGAAGGTGAGTGCTCAAAGCCTGGCTCTTCTATAGCCAGAGACCAGGGAGGATGGGGACCAAGGATGAACCTGGAACCACCCAAATCCTCCAACAGGGTAGAGAAAAGGGGCTCGTTTTGGAAACAGAACTTGTTCAGATTTGCTCCTATGTTGTTTTTTTAATTGATCATTTCATCAAATTTGGATATCTTTTATCTTTTTATTTTACTGTTGTTTGGCTATTTGTTTGCTTTTAGTAACCACAATTTGCCCACTATGGAGATAAAACAGTGAATAAAACACACAAAGTCTCATGAAGTAAACATTCAAGTGGGGAGAGACAGCACTCTGGTAACCATTTCATTCTGATCATAAGTCAACAAAATATGAACATAATCATTTCAGGTTAGCTTACATCTCTTGGAAATTTCACTAAATTCTGATTCAGCAGGTCTAGGGTGGGGGCTGAGATTGTGCATTTCTAGCCAGAAGATTCATTCTGAGTAGCCAGGCTCAGCACAGTGCTCTCCCGTCTTGTTCCCAGCACTCACTCCCCAGCACTGCACCGTTCCCATGTCTCTCCACTAGACCCAAAGCTCGAGATATTTCCTCACCCCCATTCTTTCCATTCATTCCCAAGCGGGCTTAAATTAAGATATATAGTGTATCTCTGTCTAAATAAAGTTATACATAGATAAAACATACACCATTAACAGAATATACTTCCTGTGGTGCCCTTCAAATATAAATTTTTATAATCATAGCTAACACTTATTATGTGCCAGACACTGCCCAAAGCACTTTACGTGTATTAATTCACTTATTCTTCACAACCCATTTTACAGGTGAGGAAATTGCTGCACAGAGAGTTTAAGACACTTATGCAAAGACACACAGCTATTAAGTGGTGAAACCAGAATTGAACCCAGGGTCTCAAGTCTTAATCAACTTATTTCTCCTTTATAAATTCTGCAATGATCTTAAGAATAGCACAATTACATCGCAGTGAAATTTTTGTGTTAAAATTAATCTGTTTAATGCTAACCCTAATCCTTCATTGTGTGCAGGAATCTCACTTTTTTCTAGAACTTGGGTTTGGTATCTCCAATTTTTTTTAGATTTAAAAAATTTTTTTTTTCAGTTAGAGTTGACATACAATAGTATATTAGTTTCAGGTGTACAACAGTGGTTAGACATTTATGAAATCTTGCAACACAACAACATAGATGGACCTAGAGAGTATTATGCTAAGTAAAATAAGTCAGACAGAAAAAGCCAAATACTGTATGAATTCACTTATATGTGGAATCTAAGAAACAAAATAAATGAACACACAAAACAGACACAAACTCATAGATACAGAGAACAAACTGATGGTCATCAGATGGGAGAGGGTTGGAGGGATGGGTAAAAAAGGTGAAAGGGATTGAGATGTACAAATTGCCAGATATAAAAATAGTCACAGGGATGTAAAGTACAGCATAGAGAATATAGTCAATAATATTATAATAATTGTGTATGTTGTCAGATGGGTATTAAACTTTTTGGTACTAAACTTATTTATAAGGTACATAAATGGTATCTCTAATTTTTTTATATATACTGAGATCTCAGAAAAGGAAAAAGGTGCAGCCTTCTTCAGCTTCTGAGAAGTCCTGTTTAGAGGCAAAGCAAAATGATAACAGCAGAGCTTCTGACCTTGGTGACATCTGACCTGCCTCTCTTTTCCTCACAGGTGCCTGTGCTCGGTGCCCCCAAAATTCTTTCTGCGTCAATAATACTCACTGTACCTGCAACCATGGATACACTTCTCAGTCTGGGCAGAAATTCTTCACGTTCCCCTTGGAGATATGTCAAGGTAAAGGGGTAATTTTCAAATCCCCCAAAAGTGGAAGTGGAAGGAAAGCAGCATAAAAGAGTAGTGGGTGGGTAACAGTCATGTGCAATGCTGAAAACTCTACCACTCAACCTTCGCCAAGAAAAAAAATGCTTTCAGGAAGTCAGAAAAGAAGGGGCTCTTCCAGAACCTCGCTAGGTTTCAATATTTTTCTCTATGACATGGGCATGATAATGATGATGACTTCATGAGGGTGGTAGGGAAATTGAATAAGGTAATGAATGTGGTAGTACTTCATAGTCATAAAGCATCACATAAATATATTTTTTAAGTAGAAAAAAATATGTGCTAAAGTCATGGCAAACAGAGAATAAATGTTTGGGCAAAAATTTCTCTAATATAAATTCCTATGGTCCCCTATGATGCAAAATGTAATCTCAATTCAATAATTAAAAGATCCAACCCTGTGGAAGAATAAACACACCAGACTTGAGTTAATATTGGGTTGTTCACTTATATGTGGAATCTAAGAAACAAAATACTGCATAACTTACAAAACACACACACACACACACACACACACACACCTGAAACAAAAGTTACATAAAATAATAGACATTATGTGCAGTGCATGCTGATATTCTCTAGTCTAGTCTCATCTCTATTTCATTTAAAAAATTCTGGTTGAGATCCACTAAATTAATTTTATCACTTATTAACTGAAGAAAAAATACAAGTGACCATTCTCTAGATTATTTTTAACTATTTTGAGCTATAATGTATATCCAGTAAAATGGAAAAAAGTTTAAGTGTACTGTTTAATAAATAAGTTTTGATAAATGTATATGTTGAATAACCACCTCCCCAATCGACGTAGAGATCATCTGTCACCTCTTTGTAATCATGCTCAAATTCACCTCTTGGACCGAGCAACCACTGATTTAATTTCCATACCTATAAATTAGGTTTGATTGCTTTAGGCCTTCATGCAAATGGAATCATAGAGTCTGAACAGTTTTATATCTTACTTCTTTCACTCAACATAATGTCTGTAAGATTTATCCATGAATATCGACAGTCCATTCATTTCCTTTACTGAATATTATTTCAGTGTATAAAAGCAGCACGACTTGTTTATCTATTTACTTCTTGAGGACCTTCCTCTTTTTCAGTTTTTGGTTATTATGAATAAACATGCTATAAAAATTTTAAATATATGCATGTTGGGTTGTTCAAGCTCCCTCCTGGAGGGACTGGAAGCCTACAGTCAGTTGTGGAAGGAATAATTACCATCTCTCCTCTTCCCCACCTAACATTTCTACACTTCCGTGCCCAATCTTGCTACTGTTAGAATCCAAGAGAAAAAGGAAAAGGGAGCAGGAAAGTTTCTACCTGGCCAATGCTATTGTTGCCATGTAGCCTCTGTGTTCCTGAGATACAATACTTTCTCTCATGACAGCCTTTATGGGTCCTTTGAAGAAATTATTTCCCCCAAATTCTCCCCTGAAATTCCTTCGATAACACCAAATTCTTTCCTACACCTCCCTCCTGTGATTCCTCCACCTTCTTCCTGCTGAAGTCCATTTGCAACTCCAGGTGGTCCTCTTGGACAGAACCTAAACAACCCCGCATCAGAAATCTCTCACACCTGACCCACCTCTAGTTCTTGGGAAATACTCAGCTGTGTCCAAGAAACTTGGGATGTACAGTAGATATCTCTTCTTTGCCCAATACAAGCCAGTGGCTCACCCTTTAGATCTTTTAGAAGGAAATAGGTACCAATCAACTGGGTTCCTACAAAATTCAGGCAATGCATTATTAGCCGAGTGAACTCCTTAAAATCCTTCTCTCTCAAATTGACATAAAGAGAAAAGAATCCACACACACTTCTCCTCTTTGTTGGGAGTGAAGGGACTCACTGCACAGCATCAGCTCTCTCCAAATAAATTCTCCCTCTCTTACCTGCCAGCTCCTGATCCCTTTAAATCCTCGACATGAGTGAAGGATATAAGAACCATATGACCAGATTCCAGACACCTTCTCCTTTGCAAATGTTGCATCTTGGCCAGTTCCTCACTCGGGAATGGGGTGTCTATTGCAGTTGATGCCAATGCTGAAACTTCTAGTTTAATGATTGTTTTTATGACAGGTTATTATCAATGTATTACCTCACTATGTGCAATTTAAAAGATCACTCTGTAGAGAATGGAGGTGATACTTGAGCATACTTGGCAAAGGCAATCACAAATACAAACATCCTTGGGTTTGTATTAAACCAGTTAAACTGTCTAACTGGTTTAATAACAAGGAAATAAAGTCAATGTATACATAGCCTGGTAAGTGATAGGGACATTGATTGGAGACAGAGTTGGAGACCAATCTTGTAAAGCCATCATCATCTTTTTATTGAGATATAATTCAAATGTCATAAAATTCACTCTTTTAAAGTGTACAGTTTAGTGGGTTTTAGTATATCCCAAAGTTGTGGATCATTACCACTATCTAATTCCAGAACATTCCTTCCTATCACCACAAAAAGAAACCCAAACCTATTAGTAGTCACTCCCTATATACCCCTCTCCCAACCCTTGGAAACCGCTGACCTGCTTTTTGTCTCCATGAATTTGCCTGTTCTGGATATTTCATATAAACAGAATCACATAATATGTGGCCTTTTGTGTCTGGCTTCTTTCACTTAGCGTAATGTTTTCTAAATTTACCCTATAACATGTATCAGTACTTCATTCCTTTTTATGGTTGAATAATATTCCATTTTATGGCTAGACCATGTTTTGTTTATTCATCAATTGATAGACGTTTGGGTTGTTTCCATTTGTGGGGTATTATGAATAATGCTGCTGAGAACATCGCGTACAAGTTTTTGTTTGAACACCTGTTTTCAAATCTTTGGTGTGGAATTGGTGAGTCATATGATTAACTCTGTGTTTAACTTTTTGAGAATTTCCAAACTGTTTTCCACAGTAGTTGCGCCATTTTGCATTCTCACCAGCAAATTATGAGGGTTCCAATTTTTCCACGTCTTTCTCAACACTTCTTATGGTCTTTTTTCTTATAGCCAGTCTAGTGGGTATGGAGTGGTATCACACTAGTTTTGCTTTCCATTTTCTAGTGACTAATGATTTTAAGAATGTTTTCATGTGCCTATTAACCATTTCTATATTTTCTTTGAAGAAATATCTATCAAATTATTTATCTATTTTTAATTGGGTTATTTTTATTTTTATTGTTGAGTCGTAGTTCTTTATGTATTCTGGATACTAGCCATTTATTAGATATCTGTTTTGCAAATATTTTCTTCCATCTGCGGGTTGTTTTCACCTTTTTGACATTATCCTTTGAAGCACAAAAGTTTTTTTTTTAATTTTGATGAAGTCTAATGTATCTATTTGCTCTTTGTTGCTTGTGCTTTTGATGTCATATCTAAGGAACAGTTGTAAGAAATTTTTGTATTATGTATTTGTTCATTTTTGTACTACATATTCCTAGTTCTATCAGATCATGAATCATTTTTAATTAAAAATGATTAAAAATTAATTTAAAAGCATTTTAATTTTTAAAAATTTATTAGGGATTTTAAACTAATGACTGAAATGTTCTACTTTTTACATTTTTATTAGAAATTTTTTACTGAAGAATATGATTGATTTTATGAAAAATGTATATTTTCTGTTCAAAGGATGTAAGAGTCTCTCTCTGCATCTATCACTTTCAGTCTGTTTCTGTCTTTCTACCACTCTGTCTGTGTGTATGTATCTATCTGTCTGCCTTCCTAACTATAGATGCGTGGGCGTATTTATTGATTTTATTTATTCATCAGCTTCTCCCTATCCTTACTTAATTTTTAGCCACTAGATCTTTCCTCTGTTTGTGTGTGCTTATTGATTGTGATATTTAGTTTCAATCCTTATTTATTTTTTATCTATTAGTTCTGAAAGAAGTGAATTGAATATCCAGTATAATTGTACTTTATTTATTGTCACTTCTTGCATTTCTACTTCTTTTTGCTTTCTGAATTTATCTGCTATGTTGTTTGATGGATGCATATTAATGACTGAGATATAATTTTCTGTTAAGTATAAATATATAGTGTCCTCCTTTACCTCATTTAGAGCTTTTAACCTTAAATTCCACTGAGTCTGATATTAATGTTAAACATTCTGTTTTATTTCCATTTTAATTCTCCTAGTATCTCTTTGTATACCCTTTATTTTTAACATTATCAGTCTTCTGAAAACAGCATATAGATGGATATTATTTTTTAGCCTAACGTTCCAGTTTTCTATTGCTATGTGATAAACTCCAAACTTATTGGCACAAAGCAACCATTTTATTAGACTCATGGATACTGTGGGCCAGAGATTCAGAAAAAGCACAGCAGAGATCACTCTTCTCTGCCCCATGATATCTATGATATCCTCAGCCAAAATGTTCAAATGGCTGGTTGTGACTCAAATGACTGAAAGCTGGAATTATCCAGAGACACCTTCACTCACATGTCTAGTGTCTGGACTGGGATGACTCAAGAGACCCAGTCAGAGCTTTTTTTTTTATACCTTGTTTCAAAGTACCATTGTGGCACTTCTGCAATAGTCTGATGATCGAAGCAATTACAAGCCTACTCTGACACAAAGGGATAAGACAGTGAGCTCATATCTCAACGGAAAGAGTGTCAAATAATTTGGAGGCCATGTTTTAAAACTGCCACACTCAATTTGTTTATCTCTGTTTTAACAGTGGATTTCTATTTACATTTAGTGTAATGGCTGATACAATTTTTCCCTCCATCTTACTGCATTTTGTCTTAATTTTATATTATTATTATTTTCTCATTTACCTTTTTCTTACTTGCTTTTGCTTAATCAAGTTACCGTTAACTTTATTTTTTCCTTTATTTATTAAAAGTTCTATACTTTTCCATCCTATTAATGATTTTCTTCTCTTTCTTAATTTCATAATCAAACACATGTTTCTCTGCTATTATTTGAAAAACTCACCAATGATTTCCCCCACCAGGATGCATTGTTTTCCCTATCAAGATGTTTCATTTCACCCTTACTTTCCCTCTCCCAGTAAAGAGATGAGGTCTTTAAAATATTCTTCTCATTTCCTTCTCTCTCCACCCACTGCCCCCATGAATATTACTTTTATCTCAAGGTTCATTGCTCACCCTTGCTTCCTCTTCCTTTCATCTTCTCCTAAATTGAGGTTTCTGTACTTGTTAATTTCATACTTGTTGACTTGTTTGCTTGGAGTACTTTCTTGCGTGTTTTCTTCCAATTGAGTACATGGGTACTATCTTTCAATTATTGCATAATCTCACATTTCTTTCACTCTAACAAGTAAATTATATCTTGCCTTGGTGGAGAAGTTTTTAGTTTGGTCCTCTTATCCCAGTAATCTCTCAATGCATATCCCAGTAATTACAGAAACTGGCTTCAAGCTTACAGGGTAGCAGACAGGAATTCCAATATCAATCTGAGTCTCTTTCCTTTGTAGTGATTTGTAACTTGTTTTACACTTTGTATGGTTTCTTCCCAGAAACTCCAGAGACCATTCTTACATTTTATTGACTAGGGATGTGTCACATGACCAATCAAGCTGAAAGGGAATCTGTGAAAGATTGTACCTGAGAAACAGGAACAAGATTGCCATGTCTGGTGTCAATGTAAGACACATCCAAACCTGTAGAGAGTTTTAATGAGTTTATTTGAGCCAAACTGATGACAATTGCCGAGAAGCAAATTCTCAATGGATTAAGAAAATGGCCCCAAGAATGGCAGTTTTGCAGCTTATTTTATACATTAGAAGCAAAGGAGGAGGAGTAAAGAGAGTGTAAAGGGAGAAAGCAAAGCAGGGAAATCTCTGGGATTGGATAAAAAGTAAAACGGAGAGACACATACTCCTTTTACATTGGTAGGTACAGGATAATTAATAAGTAACATCTACAGCACAGAGAGATGGTGTTCAGGGAACATGATAACAATGAGAGACTCTGCAGTCTCTGCCCTGGTGCCCCTGAGAGGTCTGGAAAAAAAGAGATTACTCTGACATTCCAAGGGTATGTTACCTTAGATTAAAAAAAAAAAAGGCTCGATTAAGGTAAAGATTGACCTTTGTCAAAGAGACTACAGGCCCAGGATGTGACTACCTGCCATGACCCACTTTTAGTTAGGAATTTTTATATTCAGACCATCCAATGTGGTTAATTTCGGTCTCTGAGTTTGTAAGGCCTGCCATGCAGGCTCCCCTGAGTTTGTCAGGTTTAGTATATGGCCCCCTTTTCATCCGCACTGGTCTAAAAAATGGTGTTTGTGCTGGTCTCAGTCTGTTGATAGCAATGCTATAGGCTAGAAATGCCTCGGGGCACTCACCTGGGCTCCTTTCTGAGTCAACATTAGAAATGGACCAACTCTTGTGGTTTATATTACGATTGCAAGAAGCCCTTCAGCAATAACCATTAGGAAATTTTGAAAAGATACAGGTTTATTATTTACAAGACCTGGAAATTACACAGCTCACCTGGGACCACACAGCAGTGTAGTGGGTAGAGGGAGAGAGTGAGCATGGGTTTCAAGGGCTCACTCGTTACTGGTGAATTTAAAACATAAGAGTGGGAATTTAAAGCACAGGAAGAGAAAAAAACAATTAGCCCAAATTATCAATTATCAAAATCAACCAAGATCTCTAAAACAAAGGAATCTCAGTTGGGGGAGGTGGCCTGGCATTTCATCTAGTCCTGTGGCTGGCAATATGTTTTTTGAGATAGCTGGCTTTGAGGTGGATGCCCCGGCAGTCAAAGTTTAAGTCAGGT
This sequence comes from Pteropus medius, assembly GCF_902729225.1. NCBI lineage: Eukaryota > Metazoa > Chordata > Mammalia > Chiroptera > Pteropodidae > Pteropus > Pteropus medius. Next base: position 28,024,272 of record NW_024349519.1, read on the forward strand.
ACTTGTATTACAAAAGGGAAAAAACAGGTCAGGGTTTATACCATAAATAGGAACAAGATTGCAATGTCTGGGCTCCCGAGTAAAGAATGACTATATCGCACTCTGAAAACCCTAGATTTCATGTTTTCTGTACCAGACAGAGAACTCACACATTTTCGCTACCCACTTGACACCATTTTAAAGGGGCTACAGGTGACCCTCAGGACTGAAGGGTCCTGACTTTAAGAAAGTCATCCTAACTCAATTAGTTTAACAGATGTGTTAGTCAGCTAGAGCTGCAATAAAAAAATATAACAGGCTGAGTGGCTTAAACAACAGACATTTATTTTCTCACAGTTCTGGAGGCTGGGAAGTCCATGATCAAGGTTCTGGCAGATTTAATTTCTAGCGAGGCCTCTCTTCCTGGCTTGTAGATGTCTGCCTTCTGCTATATCTTCGCATGGAATTTCCTTGCCACATGCACACGGTAGCAGGGGAAGGGGAGAGCTCTCATGTCTCTTCTTATAAGGAGACTAATCCAATCAGATCAGGACCCCCATTCTTCTGACTACATTTAATCTCAGTTACCCCCTTAGAGGCCCCATCTGCAAATACAGCAACTCTGGGGTTAGAGCTACAACATATGAGTTGAGGGGGCAGATACAAACATTTAGTCCATAACAGACATGGTCAATGCCCCACTTAGATGCCTCCAGCATTTGCCATTCCTTTGCATGCCAAGTCTGAGACTTTTTCTGGCTACTGGACACCACTCAGCCCGTGCTCAGGACAGGTGGAAGTATTGTGGAGTTACCACTCCCTGGGAACATTCCTCCACAAATAAATTATGAAGTTTGGTGGATAAATACCCCAGCTCCCTCACCGCTTGCATGCAGTCACTCTGAAGTGTTTGCTCTACACTGCCTCCCAGAGGTTCCCAGAGGAATTGAGCCCCAGTTGCTCAAAGTGGAAACTTGCTTGATAACATCCCCCTTATTTCCTGCCATCCCTGTCTCATTTCAGCACTTCCCTTCCAGTGTTTTCTGAAATCCCTTGCACTTGAATCCTTGTCTCAATGTCTCCTTCTTGGAGAACCCAACCAAAGTCACAGAGAAAGGAAAGAACAAAGACAGCCATTCCCTTAACCGATTGTCTTTGAAAGCCAGGACAGACCCCAGTGGAAAGGGTATAGCCTGTGGCACATATTAGATGCTCAATAAGTCTTGGTCTAATGAATAACCAAATTTCTCCTTTATGTTTCAGATATTGATGAATGTAAACCACCCTTTAGTATATATTGTGGATCAAATGCTGAATGTCAGAACGTTGAAGGAGGTTTCTACTGTCGCTGTGACCTTGGCTATAAACTCCTCTCTGGGGATACACAGTTCCAGAATTCCCACGAGAACACTTGTCGGAGTAAGAAAATTCTTGTCTCCTTATCTTCCTTCCTCATTTTTTCATTGAGTCTAACACAGAAAAGATATTTTTTGTGGTGGGGACAGAATGTGGTTCTATTTTCTTCCAGGAAATAGATAGTGGAAAGAGAAGGAAAAAAAAAGAAGTTCAGAAAAATAACAGAGTTAAGAAGGCAAGCGCAATTTGGATATGAAGGTGACCAGGTGGTCAACGAGACAGGATTCTTTGAATTGCAAAGAAAAGAAACTCACTCGGGTAACTTAAGCAGAAAAGATGAGTTTATTTTAAGGATGCATGAGTATGTCTTGGAACTCAAGGACAAGAATATAGCTGAGCTTATGCTCTGAACTGAAACTGGGGACTCAACACTATCGGGCTGCCCCAGTCTCTGATACTCTTTGGTTCTTCTGTCATCTCCTGTATTCTCTTTTGTTGCAAATGGACTTTCTCTGCTTCCTAGTCCATAGTACAGGAAATATGGCCAGCAGCTCCAAATCTTACCATTGTTACTGATCCAACCACCAAGGAGAGATCAACTGACTCTCTCTTGAACCTAATTGCAAAGTCTTTGGAAATGTACAAATAGGTCCTGTTGGGGTCATATGCCCACCCTCGGATCTGAGTCCAGGGGGAGGTACCATGTTCTATAAGCATGACCACTCTCATACAAACTATATAGATGGGGAAAGTCTATACCCAAGAAATATGAGCCTTGGCAGACTCTCTGTGAGGTATTGGCTATAGTTGGAATGATAATAGAGAGTCTGTCTGTCTGTCTGTCTGTCTTTATTTATTTGTTTGTTTGTTTGTTTGTTTTTGAGAGAGTCTTTAAAGCTAAATTCTAGAAAGCTAATAGCTAAATATTAATTTCATTTATGCTATGTACCAGGTACTACACTAAATGCTTTACAAGCATTATTCATTTACAATAATCATATGAGGTAAGCATTGTTATTACAGGTAAAGAAACTGAGGCATCCAAAAGTTAATTAACTTGCCCAAAGTCAGCTAGCTAATAAGCAGACTTTTAATGTGAGTCAGCATGCATTGATAGTCTGCACTCTTAACCAATTGCTACACTGCAACATGGGCCTCAGGGAAGCCATAAAATGGACAAAGCACTTCTTTTCTGGTGCAAAAAATAAAAAAACAATAATAATAAGTTATCCCTCTTTATCAGTTAAAATCCAGCCTGGAAAACAGAAACCACATTAGATCTTAAAAACATAAGGAAGTTTATAGAGAGAATTGGCGCTGGTGAAGGAAGAGCTGAGAGGTCAAAAGAGGAATAGGGAGGCAACACAAGATTAGCAATAGCAGAGGTCTGAAGCCATCCTATACCTAGAGGGCCAGGGGAGAAAGTGGTATTACTAGGACCCAAGAATTGGGTCCATTTAAAGAGAGGTGGAAACTTAGAAGAAGTATAACCAATGCTGGAGATACCACAAGAAGCATAGAGAAGGAGGAAAAAATACCCTGGCTCCTCCCTTTCTCTCCTCTCCAATATTCTACCAGCATTTACCATTGGCCGAACCTACTAAGAAGCCATAGGGCAAGAGATATTGGCAATTGGAGCTCTTTATGAAACAGAATAGAGCATAGAAAAAGTAGGCTTCAAGGACAAATTGGTAGTTGACCGATGACCACTGTTTCCCAAAAATCTGAAGTATTTTGTTTACAAATATAAATTAAAGTGGGAGCCTGGTGAGACTTACTGTAGAGATAGTCTATGTCAACCTGTGTTGTTTAAATGTGGCCGGAGGTTCTTATGATATGAGATAGTGAAGGTATCACTCCCTTCTTTCCAAGCTTTCTTCAAAAAAATGACACTTACCTGTGAATCTCAATTCGCCCTTCTATGTTCTTAAAGTTGTTCTATTCCATTTTTAGCCTCCCTTATGTAGATTCTCAATTTTTCTTTTCATTGTTGAGATTTTCGGTCACTAGGTCTATAGCTGAGGCAAGGTTTATAGTTGATGGCTCCAGTTGGAGGGTGGAGAAAAGATCATTGATAATGTTAGGAGAGAAGCTGGCTGAAACAAATTTCAAAGTGTTCTCATCCTTCTCACCACCACTAACCTGATGTCTATTACGATGCTTTTGGCTTTAAGTAATGTACCTGACTAAAAGTGATTATCGATAGGGATCATCAATAAATCCCGATATAATAAAAAGCCCAGAGATAGATAGTTTCTCATTTGGTTAATGTAGCATTTCAATAATAGAGCTCTGGTTTGGCCGTTATTGGCTTTCCCTCTGGTTTCCCCGCTGTTGGTCCCAAAATGGCTGCTGCAACTCCAGACATCACATTCTCATACATCCATGCCTCTGTATGAAAACAAAGAGAAGAAAATTGGTATTCCTGAGCCTCTCCCTCTTTTTACCATGGGGGGAAAAAAAAAAAGCTGTCTTCAGAAGCCTCAACAGACTTCCCCTTATGTCTCTTTGGCTAGATAGGGGTCAAATTCCTACCCCGAAAGTAGTTCCTGGAATAACAGAATAAGATCTCAGAGCTCAACCCTGGGATTGAAGGCAGTGCCAGCTTCACATACTTGAACAAAATGAGTGTTCTGATAGCAGGAAGAAAAGAGGCATAGCTGCTGGGTGGGCATTCTCCAGAGTGTGACACGACCCCTAACTTTCGGATCCCTCTAATAGTGCATAATATTAGGTCCTGGAATTGATGATGGGGAACTTCTCTTGTAAAGTCTCATAGATAATCCCGAGAGGAGAAAAGAGTACATGTCTCTGGAATGGAGACTTTCTCCTTAGATTGATAGAACAATGGAATTAAAGCTCCAGAAAGATTGTTCCTTTGTGCTCCTCTTCACCCAGCATTAAGGCCATGAGGTTGGAGACCCCACAGCAGAGAGCTTAGAAGAAGATTAACAAAGATCGTTGCATCACACCACCCACCCCACCCCCAGATTTTCTGAGAAGCTCAAAGTCATGAGCAGCACAAACCTGCAGTTTGAGATCAGGAAACCTCGCATGACAATTATCAGGGCAACCTTGCACCAATAACATTCACACTAGGTCAGTTATGCAGTTCCTGTTAACTGGGGAGTCCAAGAATTCCTGGTTCTTCCACAAAGCCAGGGGTCTCGGAACAAAGGGGGCAAATTATGCCAAAGAGGAAACAGGACTACTCAGGGGGTCTAAGGCCTCCCTAAAACAATTAAAACAGGATCTCTCAGACCAAACTAGAAGATGACAGTGGAAAGAGGCTCTCTCGGTACAAAGACCCCATGAGAAGTAGGATACCTCTTCCAGGATGAGCTGGATTACAGAGCCTCTTCCAGGAATAGCTGATTATAGAGCCCCAGCTATTCTGCAGCAGGGTTCTTAGGTAGCTCAGGGGACACAAGCGGATGTCTGTGAATGACTGAAATTGCTCGCGCCCCATCCTGATTCCTGTGTGTGTGTTTCCGCACTTGTGGAGTGGTATAAGCTTTGCACTTAGACAAATATGGATTCGAACCTGGACTCTACCATTTACCCCCGCATGACTTTAGACAATTCCTTAACCACCCTGTGCCTCTGTTTACTCATCTGCTTGAAAGATATAGCAACAGAACCTGACTCGTGGGATTGTTGCAAGGATTAAATGAGATCATGCATGTGAAATGGCATTCAACAAGTGCTAATGATTTTTGCGCATGATGCATTCTGTCAGATGCATCCACATCTTCAAGAGACAACAGAACAGAATGGTTAAAAACATTTGCAGGGACTGCGGAGCTAAATCCCAGAAGAATGCCCTTGGGCACAAAATAACTTTTCTTAACCCAATCTGTAAAATGGGGCTAACAATCGTCATCCTCTCAGAGGATATACCTCACAAAGATGCTGCAAGGATTAAATGAGATGCTGCCCTATAAAGCACTTAGGACAATGCCTAGAAGTGTTTGCTACTATTGCTAGCATTTCATCTGATTCTAAAATAAAAAAGATTAAACCCCTGCTCCAGCTATAAATGTGTGGGAAAGTTGAGGTAGCTCTTTTATATCAAGGGTATGTTTCTTGCCAATTGGAGGTGCACCTGCAAGATTCAAGCCCAGATTCCTGTATTTCCCCAGGCCCCAAGCTGGAGCCCACAATAGGGTCTTGGAGATGCATGAGATCTGAATGTGAGGCTGGGGTCCAGGTAGGGAAAGCAAGAGGAAGAGCACAGGTGGGTAGGAAAGAGTTGCTGCACCCTATGTCCAGAACTAGCTCAGACAATCAGTAAATAGTTGTTGAGTGAATGAATAAATCAATAGATGGATGGATGAATGAATAGAATTGAACCCAAAGCAAATGAATCTTTTCCTAGGCAATGGGCACCTCTGTTGACAACATACAAATGAACTGAGATTTTACCTGAGTTCTAGTGTTAATCTGTTAAATTTACTTTATTTTACAAGGAAGAGAAATGACTTTGGTTGTTTCCCTAATTTTAATTCACAGTCCTTTTATAGAGACTGAGTCCATCTGGGGTTATTTATTGCCAAAGTTGGTATGTCAAAGAAGGTACCCATGAAAAAGTATTCAGCTTTCAGCCAAAAGCACAGTTTTCTACAACAAATGTAGTTTCCAATAACAGACAACATTCTGAACTCAGAGTTGTAAATCAGAATTCCTGCACTCTTTTGTTTCTATTACAGTTGACGTTGAATATTATATTAATTTCAGGTGTACGACATAGCGGTCACACATTAATATAACTTACAAAATGATCTCCCCAATAAGTCTAGTATCTACCTGGCACCATACATAATTATTACAATATTATTGACATATTCCCTATGCTGTACTTCATATTCCCATGACTATTTTATAACTACCAAGTTGTACTTCTTAATCCCTTCACCTTTTTCACCCAGTCCTCCAACTCCCCTCTCATCTGGCAACCATCAGTTTGTTCTCTGTATCTATGAATTTGTTTCTGTTTGGTTTGTTCATTTATTTTGTTTCTTAGATTCCACATATAAGCAAATTCATATGGTATTTTCTTCCTCTGTCTGACTTATTTTGCTTAGCATAATGGATCCTCTAGATTCATCCATGTTGTTGCGAATGGCAAGATTTCATTTTTTTTTTTTTATGGCTGAGGAATATTACAAGTTCTTGTACCCTTAAGACAAAACCATCAATATTACAAGAAAGCTCTTTGCCCTTTTTAACAAATAGACTTAGCTGAAAACCAAGAAATAGACTAGGTACAGATTTAACCTTAGTCTGATAATAACAGGTATGTAAACATTTGCTAGCCTTTTTGTCCTCTAAAACAGAGATGGTTGTCCTCACAAAGCACAATAAGCAACACACAAGGTCCCATTAACAGCTGATAACCAAAAATGGACTCTTCTGTTTCAGTTCTAATTCCTAGCCTGGCTGAATTTAAAAACCTGAGGCATCTAATTTTGTTTCCTCGGCCATTTCAATTATAACATCTAGCCAAGACTGAATTAAAGAACTTAGAGCTTACACTTTTCTGCTTCCTCTATGCTAGGGTATCTCTATCACAGCAATATTGACATTTGGGGTCATAATCCTTTGTGATCAAGAGCCTTCCTGTACTTTGCAGGATGTTGAGCAGCATTCCAGGCCTCCATCCACCAGATGCCAATAGCATTTCCTGCCCCAAAACGTGACCACCAAAAATGTCTCCAGCCATTTCCAATGTCCCCTGGGGGCAAAATTACCCCCAGTCAAAAAACACTGATCTACACCATGACAAGGAATTTGAACTCTGATTCCTCCAAACAGCAGACAAGCTTGTAAATAAACATAAAGAGCTGACTTCAGGCCTTCTAGATGCAAAGTTACCCACCTCACTTGCCCACCTCTTCACCCTTTCTCTCTCAGTTCCAACAGTAACTTCTTATGATGTCTTTTGCAGAGATCACCTCCCCAAACACAACCAAAGGCAAGAAAGAGGTGAGTGGAAGCTGACTGCTGGAACTTAGCCAGGTAACAAATGTTTACAAAGCCCCAAACTAGCAAATGGCAGTGGATACTATATATTATATGTGTACTACATATTATATATCATATATTGATATACTGTATATCATATACATGATATATATATCTCACTATAAAGGTAGAGAGATAATGATGATGATGATAGTAATAGATGATAGATAGATGATAAATGATGATGATGATTATAGATAGATAGAGATGATAGATAGATATAGTGAGCATGTATATATGGGTATATATGTGTACATGTGTGTATGTACTGTCCCCTAAAGATGAAATCCTATCCGCTAAAGATAGAATCAATCCCAGACCAAGAAAGACAAACTAAGCAAGACTGTATTAGGCTATGCTTAGCTGCTGCAACAAAGAGGCCCAATTATTTAATGATTTTTAAAAGATAGATCTTTATTACTTTCTGAGTTAGCAGTTCAGAGGTGAGAAGTCTAAGCTGGTTAAGGGATTCTGCTCTGTGAGGCTATTAAGGAATAGTATGGAAACATTCTTTCCATACTATTGCTCCACCATCCCCTGGCATCTTGTTCTCGACTGCATGATCAAAGCTGGGTTACTGCAATGTTGCGTTCCTACCAGTGGGGAGAGGAGAGAGGGAATCGAGGGCAAGTTGCCTGGAGTACAGGGTGAAAAGAAGAGAGTAGAAAGAGGAGACGCATCTACTCACTGTATAATGTGCTAATAAGGGTATGATCATTTCCTTCGAGACTTTTTTTTCTTAATTTTTTGATTACCATTGACATTCAGTATTATAGCAGTTTTAGATACACAGCATAGTGATTAGAAATTAATATAACAACGAAGTAATCACTCTGATAAGTTTAGTACCCATCTGACACTGTACATAGTTGTTACAATATTCCTGGCTATATTTCCTATGCTGTGCTTAACATCTCATGACTATTTTGTAACTACCAATTTTATTTCTTAATTCCTTCACCTTTTTCACCCAGCCCACTAACTCCCCTCCCATCTAGCAACCATCAATTTGTTCCCTGTATTTTATGAGTTTGTCTCTGTTTTGTTTGTTCATTTATTTTTTTTAGATTCTACATATTAGTGAAATCATAAGGTATTTGTCTTTCTCTATCTGATTTATTTTAGTCAGCATAATACCCTTGAGGTCCATCTATGTCGTTGCAAGTGGCAAGATTTTATTCTTTTTTTGTGGCTGAGTAATATTCCATTGTGTATATATATATATATATACACAATCTGTTGTCATCTAGACTGTGAGCTTCTTGAGGGCATAAATAAGAGCAAGTCCACATCGGAAGTTCCACAAATGTTCACTGAAGTCATAAACAAATAATCAAGCAATCAATAGGAACATTTCATTACAAAATTTCATTGCCAGCTCCCTCGAAAAGTTAAACACAGAATTACCATATGACCCAGCAACTCCACTTTTAGGAATAAACCCAAGAAAATTGAAAGCGAGAACCCAAATAAATACTTGCACATCCATGTTCACAGCAGCACTAGTCGCAACAGCCAAAAAGTGAGAACAACCCAAATGTCATCAGTAGATGAAAGCATAAACAAAATGTGGTCTATCCATACAGTGGAATGTTATTCAGCCATAAAAAGAAATGAACTTCTAATACATGTTACAATGTGAATGAACCTCAAAAACACACTGAAAGAAGCCAGTCACAAAAGGTCATATAATGCATGACCCCATTTATATGAAATGTCTGGAGTAGGCAAATCCATAGAGACAGAAAGCAGATTAGTGGTTGCCAGGGGCTAGGAGAGGGGGGAGTGGAAAGTGACAGTCTAATGGGTTTTATTTTGGAGTGATGAAAATGTTTGGAACTAGATAAAGGGCAGTCAGGCAGGAGGCAAGTTGTACAACATTGTGGATGTACTAAATTGCCACTGAACTGTATACTTTAAAATGGTGAATTTTATGTTGTGTGAATTTTACCTCAATTAAAAAAAAATGTATTGCCAGAAAAAGGTAGATGTAAAGATCTTATGATAGGTCAGATACTTCCTAGCGGTTCTGAAGCCAATACTTTGGTGCCTACTCTGTACAAATGGGTTTGAATCAAGAAGACTTTAGCTGTCATTTAGAGAGAGATTTTCTCTATCAGGAGGCGGGGATGGGGAGGCAAGTTGCTCCTAAACTAGCATGCTCCACTCAGAATTTCCATAAAGACTCAGATTGAAAGAGTAGAACATTAAGAAAGTTTATGTGAACCTCCAGTTCTGAATGTTCCTCCAGTCCTTTGTAACATCGCTCTGCTTATAATTCTTTGGTATGATAGTATTTTCCTCTTTGGATCATTCATTCAGTTCAAGAATACTTACTGAGCATCTACTATTTGCCAAGGGATGTTTTAGTTGCTGGGAAACAGCTGTGAACAAGACAAAGTCCCTATCCTGATGAGACTTACTGTCTAGACCCACAAATCTCCTGGGGAGCTTGTTAAAGTGCAAATGTGAATTTAGCGCACCAAGAGTCTGCATTCCTAACAGTCTCTCAAGTGATACTGATGCTGCTAGACTGAGGACTATGCTTTGAGTACGAAGATGTGGGGATCAGCATAAAAATAGTCTTTCAATTCATTTATGTTTCAGTTTTTAAAGCTTCACCTTGGCCTTCATTCTTCTCCAGCCACTGGCCCATCTCTTTGCTATCTTTCATAGACAAATTTCTTGATTTAAAAAGGCCAGTTAGAGTGTCTTCTAAGCTATAAGTTTACCTAAGAGTTTCTCTTTGTATAATATTGTAATGTTATAACAATAGAGACTGAAGCATTCTTGGCTGTGAGGGTTGTCTCATGCAATAGAGGATGTGGAGTAGCATCTCTGGCTTCTGTCCACTGCATATCAGGAGCACCCCCTCAGTGGTGACAATCATAAACATCTTCAGACATTACCAATGTCCTCTGGGTGTCAAAATTGCCTCTGTTTGAGAACTTCTGGTCTATTTCTAGCAAACTTACCACTTCCCTGTTGGTAAAAGAGGTTCACAATAACTAACCCTTATCTGGTATTTACCAGGCACAGACACACAGCATCTCTTAACTCATTTAATCTTGCCAAAAACTCTATGGAGTCCTATTACTGTCCCATCTTAACTGAGGCACAGAGTGATCGAGTGACTTTCCCAAGGTTGCTCAGCCAGTGAATGGTAGAGTCAGAATTCGAACCAGGTCCTCTGGCTCTAGAACCTGTTTTCTCATGCTTTTGACTGTCCCTCAGGACTGTGGGACCTATCAGAGTGGATTTTTATTATTATCATTTATATCTTTAAAGCTACAACAGGTTGTTGAGAATTTCGAGTCACTTCTCATCAACAAGACTCTCTGGGGAACAGGAGAGAAAAGAGAAGTTGCATCCATGATCACATCTCTTCTCCAGACTATGGAATCCAGTGTTCTAGAAACTGCCTTGAAAACCCCAAACCAAGAAATCCAGAAAGTTCAAAACAGCACTATGGGTAAGGAGACAATATGGCCTGATACACACAGGAGGCTGGTTACTAGCTGGGATCTGGATTAAGCAATTAGAAATTAAATACACTGCACGTGTCCATTTATAGAAAATGCAAACTGGTCTATAGGGGGACGAGGGGATGTGAAAAGGGAGCATGAGAAAATCTGGGGAAACTTGGGGTTGATGAAAATGTTCACTACCTTGATTGTGGTGGTGATTTTACAGGTGTACACACCAATAAAATTCATCAAATTGTACACTTTAATGTGTGCAGTTTCTTGTACATCAATTACACCTCCATAGAGCTGCTAAAATATATATATATATTGTCAATCATTTCCAGTGCTAGATCTCAGATTTTGGCTTAAAGTATTTTTTAATCTAGTGCCTACATAACCTAATAGCACATGTAGAAGGAACATCTTACTACATTTTAAAAATAAAAATCCTTTTGTTACACATGTCGTACATATTAGTTATATAACCGTGTGAGATATGTTAATTAGGTTGACTGCGATTATCATTTCACTATGTGTGTGTGTCAAATCATATTGTACACCTCAAATATACATAATTTTTATTTTTAAAAATAAAAATAACTAAAATCCCAAAGCAAGACCAAATATTAATTTTTTAAATTAGAAATAAAACACAAACAAAACTAAATTTAGACCAGCTGAATCTGCCCACAACCCAATCTTCTAATCCTATATCTATATAGGCACATGTTTGATGAAGAGACATATTTGTTGTGTGTATTTTCTTTTACATACGGTTGCACAACCTGCTTTTTCACTTATTATCTCCCTAATATCTTTCCATGTAAATTATGTATAGCATCATTACTGATGTTATTGTCTTCAGTGGTTTATAGAGTTGCATTGTATGAGTGTACCATAATTTATTCATTTCCCCATTCTGGGAAATGTGGGGTTTGCCAAACAACCCTGTAATAAAGACCACTCAAAATTTATCTGTGTGTATTTGTTTGATATTTTCTTAGGATCAACTCATAAAAGAGGAGTTATTAAGTCAAGGGGAAAAAACATTTTAGACTCTAGTACACATCACTATAGTGGCCTCCAGAAATGTTTGTTGTGCTTTTATTCCGCTCAGGGATATCAAAGGATTGGTGTATGTCTAACGAACCATTTCTGTTTCACCAATTTGTCTGATAAAGTACTTTATGCTCTGGAAAAATAATAATAATGAAAGTAAATTTAAAAGGTAAAATCTAGTGTCTAACCATCTTGAGAAACTGGAATCTGGACACTTTCATCCTGAATTAAACCATGTTTCATATTATAAGTAACTCATCTTTCCTGATTTAGCCAGGTTCTAATTAATTGGTAACCAGCGCCCACAATGGGCTTCAGTCTTCTTGTTTATAAAACAAGAAAATAATACTGCATAAAATGCACTTAGAACTGGGGCCGGTAATAGCTATGATTTTGATTATTCTATTTTTCATTCTCTATTATTACAAAATTTTACTTAAATAGTATTCTTTTTTTCCTATTCCTATCTACTTTATTTATAATAGTATCATTCTTTGCTATTTTGTTATGCTATTTTGTTACTTGCCTTTTTTACCTTTTAACCAAAAGAAGGCACAATAAAAATCCAGCTTCAACAATGTCCAACTCACAGCCAGTTTTCTTTTTAAGCTAAATATTTTTTATGAGTTTGTTTCTTCATTGCAATTCTTTCATGACTTCAACTTTATTGGAAGCATGGTTCCCTATTATAGAGATAAATCATCAATTATTTAATTAATTCCTTTTTGTCGAACATTTAGGTCATTTCCCATTTTTTACCATCATCATCTATGCTGCTATGAACTTTCTTATAGCTATATCTACCCTTTCAACCATAATTGTTCTGAGAATAAATTTCTAGAAAGAAATGTTAGAGAATATTAGTTTAGAACTTGGTTTCAAGATTGGAGTCTCACCTAATTTGGAACTTCAGTTTCCTGATATGAATAACAGTTCATCATGGGGATATATGAGGCTGTCATAAGATGACAATGTATAAGGCAATGTATAGCGCAGTGCCTGGCACCTCCTAGACACTTGCGGCCTGTTTGTGTTGCTGTGGACATTTTTAAGGCTTATAAAATACTGTTGTGGTTACCACAGGGAAAAGAGGGTGGAGGAGGTAGAAAAGGATTAAGGAGGTCAAATATATGGTGACAGAAAGAGATTTAACTTTGGGTAGTGAACATACAATGCAATGTATAGATGACGTATCATAAAATTGTACACTTGAAACCTATATAATTTTATTAATCAGCATCACCCCAATAAACTTAATGTTAAAAATATAATAATGGTAATAATGGTATAATAAAGCTTATAATAATGGTAAGCTTGCCCGGTACCTTTCTTATCAGCTATTGAAACTCGAGTTGTTACAGACAATTGCTCTGAGGAAAGAAAGATCTTCAACTTGAACGTCCAAATGAACTCACTGGACATCCACTGCAATGACATCATCCAGGGAAACGTACAAGGTACATATGGTGGCTGCATTCAGAATCCATAAGACACGCACAGCAATATCACTGTGTGAGTCATGAGGAAATACCCCCAGCAGGTTCCTCCCTGATAGATAATTTTCAGCATGGAAGAGACTTCTTTGCAATTTGGGGGCTGTTCTGTCTGTGTCTCAGTTCAGGTCCAACCAGAAGCAGTTTGTGGGACAATTTTAAGGAGGTCAAGTGTGAGGATTTCATTTGGGAAGTGATCCCAGGAAACAGCCTTTTCTTTGCCCCTCTTCTCACCTTTCATATCATTTTCTTCTAAAGGTAGAACTTTTTTTATGTAAATCAACTAAACCTCTCTTTTTTCAGTTCTAGTCTCCCAAGTTTTACCGCATTCAATACAAAAAACGGTTCAGGGCCACAGATCCAAAGTCTGTCTCAGAATGTGAGAAGGGAAGAGACACTGAAAAGCTCAACTTATTTCAACCCTCATATATATTAATATGTATGTACATATATGTGTGTATACATGTACATGTTTACATGTGCGTGTATAAATATCTGTACATATACATCATCTTCAAAAAGGTAAATAATGACTCAGGAAAATGCAAACGAATGCTGTCAAAGACCATATTTGATTCATTAATTAATGAAGAAAGCAATAAAATGATAAGAAGTTCAAAGGCAATTTGAAGAACAGATATTCACACATGAGCGTATTCATGTACGGGACAGTCACAAATGCAGAAATCAATATGCTGACAGATGCACCCTGGTCGATAGCCTGTAGGGCAATGCCATGTAATGTTTGGGTTTATATTTTCCATAGGGCAGAAAGCAACTGCATATCCACCAGACAAAATGCACTTGTGTTTATGGAAAGCACTGTGCTACTATCAGTGTTCTACATGTTATCTTCTATGCCTACGGCGTAGTGAAATAGAGTTGTTACTTGGCAGGAAAAAATCAATATAAAAGTGCAACACTCCTATAGAATCAGATAATTTCCAATACTCAGCTCTCACTGGCTATCTTGGACATGCACATATATTTAGATACATATATACATGCCTAGAAAAAATCCAGAATAGGTATGTATATGTATTTCTAATCAGTAATTATCTCTAAGTGGTAGAATATTATATGAATTTTATTTCATTTTCTCTTTACTCTTTTTCTCATCAAAATTTTATCATTTATTTTTACAACAACTAAATCGTGGCATTCAAATAATATGACACTCTACAGTCACTAAAATAAATAAACCAAATATACATGTATTGGTATGATTAAATCTTGAAAACACTAACGAGAGTGACAGAATAAATTTGTAAAAGCAACTCTGTGACTATCCTAAAAAGCATTGAATTTAAGACTTTAAGTGGGTGAATTATATCTCAATAAAGTTATTTTTTAACAGAAGAAAGAATGCTATTCATTTTATTAAAAATTTGAATTTTTTCAAGAATATAACTATTTAGTAATATTGGATATCATTACACTGTTTAAGAAATTACTGTCAGTGCCCTGATTCATATTGGTGATTCAAAAGGAATTATTGTAGCTGTGGTAGTAACAACAATAATGTATAAAATTTATTGAGCCCATGTGCCACAGCATCTTCTAAATGTTTTAAACCTATTGATTCAATTAGACCCAGTGCTTTCAGGTATATTTATTATTATTCCCGTTTTACAGTTGAAGAAGCAGAGGCATTGTTTACTAAAGATTACACAGCTAAGTGATTATAATCAAGAGGTTTCTTGAGCTTTGGGCAATGGGTCATCATGGATAGTAAATAGCACCTCATTTATTTGACAGCAAAAATAGTTTTTTTCCCACTTAGTATTTAACATAAATGCAACTTAATCAGTGTGAGTTTGACTATAATTGCATTTTGATGAAAATGTTTCTGAAGTTTGTTGCATATGCCCTTATCTTAATAAACAAAAAAAAAAAGATTAAAAAAAAGAAGAAGAAAGTTGCATAGGGATATCCAAGTGTGATAACATTTATGTGAATTTTTAAACAAAGAAAATAAGAATATATATTGTTATAGAAACCTACATATGTAGTAAAATTACAAAAGTATTCATGGAAAGGCTACACTTCCACTTCAAGTTCATGGTTATTTCTGGAGAAGGAAGAAAGGCAATGAAATAGTGAGAGCTTTAGCCATATCTAAAACATTTTATTTCTTTAAAAAATAATTCCGAAGCCAATATGACAAAATGATAACATATGTTAAATCTGGATGTAGATGTCATTTATACTTTTCTGAGTGTTTGAAATATAAGTTAAACTTTTTTAGGAAATTAAGAAGATGTTTGACACTGTGCTGGGGGCCCTATGGTTTCCAAATGAATTCTCCTGCATAATCATACAGGAAATTTAGTGCCTGCTGGGAAAACAGAATTCAATCCATATGAAATAATTAGTGGGCAGGTGAATTCACACCAGAATGGCAGGGGCTGCATTTGAAATACAAGTTCAGAGAAAAGCATCATAAGCTCCCTAAGGAGTTGGGGAAGACTTCCTGAACCAGAGGCTGGCACCGAGCTGGGTCATAAGGATGAGCTGGATTCAGGGAGAAAGAGCATGGGAGGAAGAGTAAACTTCCTAGGCACACCTGAGCACAGGTGCGCCAATCATAGTAGTATGACAGGTGTGGGGCAGGAAAGCGGATGGAAAGAATGGTGGCGGCACTTTGTTCTTCTGTTTCCTCAGGTCCCAGTGCGGTTGCCTTGATTTCATACTCTTCTCTTGGAAACATCATAAATGCAACTTTTTTTGACGAGATGAATGAGAAAGATGGAGTTTTCCTGAACTCCCAGGTAGTGAGTGCTGCTATTGGACCCAAAAGGAACATATCTCTTTTCAACTCTGTGATTCTGAGTTTTCAGCACGTGAAGGTGAGTCAAAGCTGCAATTTGAGCTTGCTTGGGTTTCACAGAGATAGAACAATTTCCAAAGCCTCCCCAATCAGTGGTTCTGGGCCTGCTCTGCCCCATACGGTTGCCAGGAGCCACCTGTAGTTAAAAAGCATTTAAAATGTGGTTGATCTCACCATTTTGGATGGTCCTTGAAAACAGGAACTTTGTTTTTGGCATTTATCATCCAGACTATCCTAAACCTTGGATCCCTGTTCTCTCCCGGTATCCAGCTAATGAATAGTTAGCTTGTAACAGGAACTGTTTCTATTTATCAGAGTTTAGATGGGGGAAGGGACAAGGAACAGCCCGTGAAAGGGGGAAGAAGTTGTGAGTAATCCTTCACCTTTTCACTTCTTCATTTGCCATTATGGTCAAGGGTCATCTCAGTAAAGCCTCTAGCCACAAGTGGCACAAGTTCTCCTATGAAAGGAATATGAAAGAAATGGGTAATGATGATTGAATGCAGAAGTTAAAAAATAGGAAGAAAGGATGAGATAAGAAAGAGATAAGAAAGAAGTGAACACAGTAAGGGAGGGTGAGTTCCACTTCCTGATCCTTGAGGATGGTGTCATACTCAGACTAAAGGTTGATAAGATGTGTCACCACTGAGTCCACTTATTACCATTTTCGAGTTTTAAAATACTAGTTCTTCAAAGCGTGGTTGATAGAGTGGGCATGAGTATGCATATTAAAAATGCCAAGAGCGAGAAAAATTGCTGTAGAGAAAAAAAGAAATGGTGGATGGGCAATGGAGAAGTAGAGCTGAGAGAGAGTAGCAGAGGAGAGATTAAAATGAAGTGAAAAATTAAGGAGAACTTTGGGGAAATAGTAGAACCTTAGAAGAGATTTTTTTTTAAATCATAGGAGTTTTTTTAATCGTAATTGTTTGTAATTTGCTTTGCAATATTAACCCTTTTCCCCAACATTCTACAAAATCTTGAATAAGATTTTTATTTATTGCGTTCATTAAAATAATTAATTAAAATAAAATGTGATGGGTCAAGATTGAGATTTCAAAGACTTAGTATTTCTAACACTTAGTATTTCCAGATTCCAAAAACTTAGTAAGAAAAAAGAATGTAAAGTAAAATATCTCCTTAATAATTTTTACCTTGATTACATATATTGATTTATAATGGCATATTAAAAAACACTACTTCGAATATAATGAGTTAAATAAAATCTATCTTTAAAATTAATTTGACCTGCTTCTCTACCTTTTTTAATGTGGTTGGTAGAAAATTTCAAATTACATAAGTGACTTACATGCTATTTCTCTTGGGCAGCATTATTCTAGTGTGTGGAATTATTTTAGTTGCAGGTACTTCCTACATCTATGAAATTTGAAGTAAGACATAATATTCATTTCTGCACAGAAGCCTGGTATTAACTGTAAAGACTACATAACTTAATCAGGAAAAAAAAGCTTATTTAATCCATTGCCTTTTCCCATTCTATGCCCAAATTCTTTTTTATTTTTCCTCGAAGTAATTCTCCCAAATAAATCTAGTACCCACTTGGCTGCCTAAACTCTTAAAGGTAGGAGGGGCACTAGCCAGACATAGATGCAGTAAAATTAATTTGTTCTCTTCCCTTTCAGCTCTGTTAAGACAATAAGTATTGAAGGAAGACTTACTGTTTGTGACAACATGAATGAACCTTGAGGTCATTATTCCAAGTGACATAAGTCAGACAGAGAAAGACAAATACTGTATGATCTCACTCATGTGTGGACTCTAAAAAAGCCAAACTCATAGAAACAGAATAGATTGGTGGTTGCCAGGGGCCAGAGGTGAGAGAAACAGGTGAAGGTGACCAAAGGATACAAACTTCCAGTTATAAGAAGAATAAGTCCTGTGGGGGGAGGGGGGGGATCTAATGTAAAGCACAGGGATTCTAGTTAACAACCACTGTATTGTATATTTGAAAGTCGCTGAGAGTAGATTTTAAAAGTTCTCACCACGAAATAAAAATTGTAGCTATGTGAGGTAATGGATGTTAACTAATCTGATTGTGGTTATTATTTCACAATGTTGGCATATAACAAATCATTACATTGTATACCTTAAACTCACAGTGTTATTGTCAATTACAAACTCACATATGTCAATTATGTCTCAATAAAGCTGGAAAAATGAATTTAATCTAATAATTAAATTTTTAGATTAAAAATCTAAAAACATAGGTTTTTCTATCTGATGCATAAAATCTGGGTGTGGAATTTTTGATGTATGGCATGGGGCAGCGGGGTTTAAGCAAGAAATCTGGGAATGGGCCAGTGGATTATCAAAGAAGATATAGGTTTCAAACAAGAGAACATCTTGCTCATCTCCTTGACTCCATGAAGTATTGCTCTAGAGGCCTGAGGCATAAAGAGAAGAGGTTAAAAGCTAATCTTATGCTCTCTTTCCTGGTGATGTTTTTTCCTCGCTACCCTCTCTTACTGCATGAGCAATTATTATGTTGTCGTCGGGGATGAAGGGTATGGCTTAGAGAATATTTGGGAGAAAACTTTGTGGGAGCCTTATACTCTTTTTTTGTCTGACTCCCACGGCAGGGGACAAAGTTCTAAAACCAATGACACCTTGTAAAATTCTGGCTCCCACAGAGATTGATGACCTTGTTTCACGTTTTGTGAAATTCCAATAGAGCTGGGACTATGGAGACAGGTACCCTGGTGGCCATCCTCTTCACTTAAAATAGAAATCACATGAGTCATTTCTAAGCCGTGATTCTCCTCATTCACCACTCTGGCTAGAGCGACTGAGAGTTGTCCCTCCTGAGCAGAATACGATGAGCCCATTCTATTTTCAGACGAAGCCCCTGAGCAAAAAGGCCTTCTGTGTCTTCTGGAAAAGCACAGAGGAAGGTGGCCACTGGTCCACGGATGGTTGTTTCCCGATACAAGTGAACAAGAGTCATACTACATGCAGATGCACCCATCTGTCCAGTTTTGCAGTCCTCTTGGCCTTCACCAGCCAGGTATGATGTTAAACATTTAATTCCTCCAGCTAATCTTTTTTGAGCCCTTCTTAGGTGGCGATAAATGCTGTAAAAAAGTTAAAATGCGCAAGGGACTGGAGTGACCATAGAGGCACGCCGCTTTAGACAGAGTGGTCACAGGAGGGTTCATATTCAAGCTGAAATCTGAATGGTGAGAGTCAGCAGTGCTACAACATGGATGAATATGATGCTGAGTGAAGGAAGCCAGATGCAGAAGGATGCACAAGTGTATGATTTCACTTATATGAAATGTCCAGAAAAAAGGCAAATCCATAGAGACAAAAAGCAAATTGGTGGTTTCAGGGGCTGGGGGAAGGAAGGAATGGAGGGTAACTGCATAATGACCCTGGGGTTTTATTTTGGGGTGATGAAAATGTTTTGTAACTAGATAGAGGTGGTGGTTGCACAACATTGTGAATGTACAAAACACCACTGAGCTGTCCACTGTAAAATGGTGAGCTTTATAGTATTTAGATTTTACCTCAATGAAAAAAAAAGTCAGTAGAAAAAGATCTCAGAAAGAGCATCCAAAGAAAAGACACATGTATGTGTAAAGACCCTGAACACAAGACAAATTCGATATGTTCAAAAAAAAAAGCATGGCTGGAACAGAGTGAATGAGAGGGAGTTGGAAGGAAACAAGGTTGGAGAGATGGAAGCAGAAGAAATGTGCCAGATGTTGAATGGCATGGTCAGAAATTTGGATTTCATTCAAATTGCAATGGGAAGGCAATGGAATATATCTACCAGGGATGAGGCATATTTATGTCATTAGAAGATCCTCTGTCTCTCAGGTCAAAAATGGACAGTGGTCAAGAGTGGACTCACAGAGATATAATGGCCCAGATGACAGCAGTAGAGGTGGTAGGAGAAGGTCAGACTGGACATGTATCCTAGAGGTGGGGTTGGGGGACTTACTGATGATATAGGCTGGGAGACAGCACACAGGAAGTCCTGCATCCCTCCCCTCTTCTCAGAGATGGAAGCAGTACCCCTAGAACAATATTTGGTGGAAATCTCTGACCTCTCCTATTACATAAGGCAGCCAAATAGGTTAAAAACATAAAATACTTCTTTCATTCATCATTATATTTATGAAATTCAACAAGTGGGGCATAGCCTTAGTTCATTTATATTCAATGATGTAGAATATTCCATTGCATGACTATACTACAATGTGCTTATCCATTCTACAGTTAATGGGTATCTAGGTTGTTTTCTATTGAGGGCTATTAAAAGCAGTGCTACCTTTCTGGGATGAAGCATAGACAATGTGGGACCTTAAAGGGTGATGAGGAAGCAACATACTCCAGATGGTGCGGCTACAAGATGGTGGGGCTTCTGTTATCATCGGTTTCCAAGTGACTCTGTAGAGCAGAGTATTGTTCCATCTATATAAAGTTGAAAAATGACACAACTAAACTGTATTATCAGGATTTTGTACACATAGGTGGTAAAACTACAAAGAAAAGCAAAAATTGCTCATCATAAAAGGATCATAGCTACTTCTCGGAGAGAAGATGGTTTGCAATTGGGAAGAGCTTCTGGGATAGAGTCCACAGACTAGTTTATGACTAGAGTGTTCATTTAAAAGTTATTAATCATATGATATGTTGACTTTTATGCTTTTTTCTGTATGTGTGTTATATTTCATAATTTTTAAGGTTAAAAAAAACAAAAGATTAAAAAGTTCTATAAAGTAATGTTGAAAAGAGTGAAAATCTCCATACAATTCTAAGGGACGGTGACTATCACTTCCTGTTAGTGAGTCTGGCTAAGTCTGCGTGGCTCACCAGATCCCTGGCTCCAGTCTTTAATGAAATGAGTTTCCAAGAGCTGAATTAGACAGGGTGTCTCAGCAAATCCTGAGACAAGAATTTGAAAACAAGTAGCTCCTCTGGAAGCTGAGCCAGGACACATCAGTAGTACAGCAGGGAAGTGAGACGAGGAAGAGAAGGCAGCCGGGAAAGGATGCATTAAAGAGAAAGTTACCCCCATCGGCACCTGGGGCTCAATTCCATTGGGTGCCAACTGTTATTATTGAAAGGAAGCTTCCAGGGGCACTAACATCCTGGCACTTGTGACTTGCTCTGGCATATGCAAGCATACTTTCATGGCAGGGGAAATGCCATTGGCTGCTTTCTGTGAACCCCAAATGCCACTGGGGTTCACAGAAAGCAGCCAAAGGCCAGGTACGGGTAAGTTTGAAGACATTGATAGCCTCTGCTGCATAGGACTTCCTGCGTCTCTTTGGGTGCAAGACTGAGTCTGGAGTACCCATTCATTTCAGCCTGAATTCTGCTATACGACAAGAGCATATAGTTAACAACAAAGAGTTGTACACTCAATAACTTATTAAAACGGCAGATCTCATGTTGTGTTCTTATCACATTTAAATTTTAAAAAGTGAGGGGTTGCAAGAAGTCTTTTGGAGGTACTGGTTATGTTTTTTACCTTGATTGTGGGGCTGGTATCACAGATATATGCCTATCTCCAAACTCATCAAAATGTATGCACTCAATATGTACAATATTTTGTAAATTAGGTATACCTCAATGAAGCTAAAAAGAAAAGACTTAGTCTGACAGACACCTCTCACACTCTCCGTCATCCAGCTTCATGCCTGTGTTTGGGATGCCCTATTCCAGAGGGGGAAACCATAATCCCAGAGTAGGAAAGTGTGACTGATCTCCTCTTTGCTGGGTCCCAGGAGGAGGATCCCATCCTGGCTGTGATGACCTACGTGGGACTGAGCCTTTCTCTGCTGTGCCTCTTCCTGGCAGCCCTCACCTTCCTGCTGTGCAAAGCCATCCAGAACACCAGCACCTCAATCCACCTGCAGCTCTCTCTCTGCCTCTTCCTGGCCCACCTGCTCTTCCTCACAGCCGTCGACAGAACTGAGATCAAGGTACTGACACTGTCCCAAAGGACCCCTTTCCCTGCCCAGGGGATGCTGAATCCATGAAGCCATGCTGCATTGGACACCTTAATAAAATGGCCTTAGTTTCTGGGGGAGGTTGGAGGAGGTGGTGCCAAGGTGGGCAATGCTGGCATTGATTACTAAGCACCTATACTTTTGATGACCTTGGTCTAATGCCAGGTGCTCTAAACTCAGTGCCAGTGTAAAAGAGAGGTCCTAGGGCCACTCTCCGTCCTAACAATCTTCCCTAGTGACTCTTACTCCTCTCCCAGGTGCTGTGCGCCATCATCGCAGGTGCCTTACACTACCTCTACCTGGCTTCCTTCACTTGGATGCTGCTGGAGGGCCTGCACCTTTTCCTCACTGCACGCAACCTGACAGTGGTCAACTACTCCAGCACGAATAGACTCATAAAGTGGCTCATGTTTCCAGTCGGCTATGGAGTCCCGGCTGTGATCGTGGCCATTTCCGCAGGATCCAGGCCTCACCTTTATGGAACGCCTGATCGGTAAGCTTGGCTCTCACTCTGTGCCAATGGACAGTTTTGGGGGGCAGTGTTAATGATTGTGATTGAGATAGCCACAGCAAATGCAATCTGCTTTTCCCTTGAGTGTAATAGCTCTAACCTTTCCCAGTGAAGCAGGGAAAGATGGCAGTAAGAACATGGACGATTCTGGAAGGAAGGAGTTTCATAGTTAGGTACCAGCTTCATCCTTCCCATATTTTGGAGTTTTCAAGTCTCAGTCCTCTCATTAGCAAAGTGAAGATAACAATTATCCCCATTGTCCAGCCCTCACGATGCTGGTGTGAAAATTCAACAGGACTGTGCTTTGATAGTAAACAATCAAAGCCTTCATTGTCCTCAACTGACAACTTCAGATGTTGGAAAACTTCTCTGTTAGGAAAAGGTGTCACTTCATGTTCGTTTCATGTGCTTTCTCTGATATTTCTTTGTTTCCTTTTTCCCATTGTTCCCAGCTGCTGGCTCCACCTGAAACAAGGATTTATCTGGAGTTTCCTTGGCCCTGTCTGTGCCATTATTAGTGTAAGTGAGTATATGGCTCCAGTGTTCCTAATTGATGAAGCACCAGAAGTAATGGGTGCAAGATAGTACAAGGGGCATGCATTTTCTCTGTTGTGTGGTTTGATTTTTCTACCTGCTACCAATTCAATCCCAAGTTGTTTGCAACTTATAACAAAGACAGTACATTATTTTAACTTTCATTCTGCCTGAACTGTGTCATTCCTGCAGGTAAATTTAGTATTTTTTCTCTTGGTCTTTTGGATTTTGAAAAGGAAATTCTCCTCCCTCAACAGTGAAGTGTCAACCATCCAGAATATAAGGTAAGATGGAGCAAATAGTATTTCTGGCCCCCTCTTCCTTTGCTCACCCACTTCTTGTCCCTCCTACATAACCGCACACACATACCCTACAATCAGTCTTCAGAGACTAGCAAGGCCACTG
This sequence comes from Pteropus medius, assembly GCF_902729225.1. Classification (NCBI taxonomy): domain Eukaryota; kingdom Metazoa; phylum Chordata; class Mammalia; order Chiroptera; family Pteropodidae; genus Pteropus; species Pteropus medius. The sequence continues at coordinate 28,047,908 of NW_024349519.1, forward strand.
TTATCTCTCAGTGTCATAATTAATAGAAGCTGTATTAGCTAAAGTAGAGGCTAAGCTGATGAAACAAAAAGATCTCCCAAAAAAAAAGAGTGAAATAGAAATTTATGTTACTCTCATGTCACAGTCCAGAGGTGAGCAGTCCAGGGCTAGTAGGGAAGGTCTGTTCCACAAAGTGATCCAGGGACTCAGGTTCTATTTTGTTTCTCCACCATCCCCTAGAATGTTCTCTGTCAGTTTCCCATCCATGGGAAAGAGGTAACATCGGAGTTGCTCATATCCACATTAGCTCATATCCCATTGTCTTAGTCAAATGGTGACATCAAGCTGCAAGGAGGGCTGTGAAATATAGTCTCTAACTGGGTAGCCAGGTGTCCTTGAAAAAACTCAAAGAGGGAAGGGATCTAACCCTAAAAAGAAGAGGAAGAGAATGAAAAAAAAAAAAAACAGTACTTTCTGCCACACAACACAAGATGCACACAGGAGTACTCTTTTTATCAAAAATAACCAACTTAGGTTTGCTAATTCATCAGTTACTGAAAGCTTAAATTCTACAGAAACTCTAAAAGTTGCACTTCTGAAGTATGCCCCTAACAAAACTGGGTTTCCTCCAACCTATAGAGACCAATTAGGCTAATTACAACAAACTTAAACATCTATCTAAGAATTGTGTGTAATGGGTTCAGGAAGGATTTAGATTAAGATATATTTTGTAGAATACTATTTCAAAAAATTGGGGATTATGAACATTTTTTTATTTTGCAGCTCCAATTGGAACACATAATTTGTTTTCCTTTTAATCACAAAAATAACATGTTAAATTTTTTTCAAAATTTTTCAAAATATGTAAAGTGAGAAGTAAAAATGGATAACTGCCCCCCTTTTCCTGATACTTCCACTTCCCAAAAAAGCCAGAATTAACTAACTTTAGGATAAGTATGCTATGATATATATGAGATTTTCTCTAGACCTTTTTCTGTGCATTTCTGTAGAACACACAGACATACATACAATAACATCACACTACACAAATTTTTCCTCAACCAGCTTTTATAACATAAAATATTATAGTTTAAAATTAGGGATATATATACACATATGTGTGTGTGTGTGTGTGTGTGTGTGTGTGTGTGTGTGTGTGTGTGTGTGTGTGTAGTGTCCTTAAGTCTCAGTTTGCACTGAGAGTCCCAATTTATATCTGATAACCCATTGTAATTATTAATAGCACTCTTTTAATCTCAAAAGCCTCCCTGCTTAAATAACAAATTAGATGACCTCCCCCATCTATAAAAAATATACAGAGAGAAAGAGATAAAGAGCACCTAGTTTGGAAATGCTTTATGTATATATGGTACTGATTTTGTTCTACATATAGTCCCAGATACTTTACTTATGTAGTCTCATTTAATCTTTGCATCAGCACTATGAAATAGGGCTATTACAAGATGAGGGACCCAAGTTACAGAAAGGCAAAGTGACTTGCCCAGTGTCATACAGACAGTCAATCAGTGATGCCTTGGATTTCAACCGAGGCAGTCTAACTCCAGAATCCTCACCATTAACAACTGCACTATGGGGGTGTCCAAGCCCATTATTATCTTTTATACATTTTTGATTTTACTCCTCTCAGGATGCTGACACTCAAAGCGACAGCTCAGCTCTTCATCCTGGGCTGCACGTGGTGTCTGGGCATCTTGCAAGTGGGCCCAGCTGCCCGGATCATGGCTTACCTCTTCACTATCATCAATAGCCTTCAGGGCTTCTTTATTTTCCTAGTCTACTGCCTCTTCAGCCATCAGGTAAACATTGACCCCTTTCTTTACTGTTTTAAAGTTAAGAAAAATTTGCAGGTATGTAGTTTAATAAACATTTAAATCAATATTCTCTAAATTTTCATATGAGCTTGTGAGCAGTGTGTAAATACCACCTATATTTTCTCTACATTGAGATGCTATTGATTGTAAGATACATCAATTCATTAATGGCTTTCAGAAAGTAAATAATTATTACATTAAGAAAATATACTTTTTTTCAGAGTTTTCAGAGTTCCCATTTGTAATAGTCAGCTATTGCTGTATAACTAACAATATCAAAAATCTCAGTGGCTTAAACACGAATATTTACTTTTCTCATTCTTGAGTCTGCAGGTTGGTTGGAGTTCAGCTGATCCTGGCTGGGCTCAGCTTGGATTGGCTTGGCTCTAGAATTCAGATCATATTCATGTATGCTTTTTGTGATTCATCCTGAGGCTTAGAAGAAAGGGAAGCAGTTCCCCAACATTCCCTAACATAAATTCTTCTCATTACAATGGCAAAATCACAAGAAGGCAAGCCATACTGGGCCAGGCCATTTCAAGCCTTGCAATTCTGTTTGCAGCACCTCTGCTGATATCCCATTGGACAACAAAGTCACATATCCAAGCCCGAACTCAAAAGAGAAGACCCCTCCACCTATCATGAGGCTAAGACAAGATATAATACTACAATAGAAGAATGAATAATTGAGATCAATAATACAATCTCCCACACTGCTTAAACACACAAATCCCTGTGGTAGTATAGTCTCTATACTAACATGTTTTAATGTCTGTCAACCCATTATAATTATCAATAGCACAATGATATTATGTATCTACAATAATATTACATAATAAGCTAATTTTCTCAACATTTTACTGTGAATATTTTCAAGCATACAAAAATGTTCAAAGAATTATGCAGTGAACACATATGTAGTAAGTCCTCAACATGTTGATAAGGTCGGCAACTTTAAGCAAATTGATGGAGAATGAAACCAATTTTACATTAGGCTAATTGATATAAACAAGAGGTAAGTTCTCACAGCATCTCATCAACATTACAACAAAACAATGGACAAAATATTATTTGAAGACCTGTGGTACACCAATCACCTAGATTAACATTGTGCTGTACTTGCTTTATCACATCATCTATCCACACATCCATCCTTATATCCATCCATTCAACTATCTCTATATAAGCCACTGTCACTTACATGTATAGTCAAAGAAAATTGTAGGCAACTCTTCTCAGTGGCTGCATGCACCTGAGTGAGCACAATGCAAAAGACTTATTGTACTCTTCCCTCAGTTCATCCCAGTTCCTGAGGCACCGCATAGTGCTAGCTTCCAGTTTTTCAAGACATATATTTTATATTCAGTATGGCTACTAAATACAAGCCAATTCATGTGTCTGCAGCTGAACAAAGGAAACAGTGGTGTATGTCCAACGCTCAGGAAGCACCGACTCTTAGGGCTTATTGAGATAAGCCTCTAAGATGGTGACTTACTAAGAGGCACTCAGGGATAATTTGGACTGCATGCTATCTCTAGAATTGAACCCTGGGCACAATAAGACCCTAATGTATACTAGCAAACTATGTTGACATATTTCTACCTAGATTTAGTTAAACTATACTACATCTATAGAACAGGATACTATGCAATTATGAAATTTAATGCCACAAAAGGCAGAAACTCAAGTGAAGCTGGCATCCACACGGTCCAGGTCAGGAGGTACGATGGCCAAATAAACATAGTCTAGCAACCAGAAGAAACACAAAATCACTCAAGATCTTAATTTATACTTCTCAAATACCATGAAGAAGACACATATTTCATGGTATCCCTTTTCTGAGTTCAGCCACTAAGATTTTGAGATTGTTTGTTACTGCAGCAAAACATGTCCTGACAGATGCACTTTCTTTCCTAGTAGTAGTATATTCTCCTGCTCCTCTTCCTCCTCCCCCCATTGTCTCTCTCTCTCCCCCTTTCCCTTCATCCTTCTTTCTCTCCCTCCCTGCCTACCTTCTTCCCTTCCCCTTTTTTTTTTTATTTACTCTGCATCCAGGTGCCCAAAGAACAAAACTAAGAAAGGAAGAACATATCCTTGGTGGGTGAGGAAAAGGAAGAAACTAAGCTGACAGATCAGATACTCCCCAGAGAGCAAAAGATGAGCATAGGCTTGGAACATTCAAATGTTATTTTTTGTCCAGACACAAGAATATTTTAGGACTGGGAGGATATTCAAAATATATTAGTGAAAAAGCAAGTTAAAAACATTGCTCCAGAAGGGTTCCATTTTGTTTACATAATGTATATAAACATTTATTGTTTGTTTTTGCTATATATTTGTCTGTGGGTGGGTATGGGTGTATATGGCAACGTACAGTGGTTCTCAAAAGATCCTCCCAGTAGGCATATTTAGTCTAGGGACATTTTTGATTGTCATGACTGGGAGCAAGGAGAGGTGTTACTGGCGTCTAGTGGGTAGAGGCCGGGGATGTTAAATATCCTACAGTGGATGGGACAGGCTCACCACAAAGGATGATCCAACCCAAGATGTCTATAGTGCCAAGGCTGAAAACCTTGGTGTAGCAGATACTGTTGATGGCCCCTTCATATCTCTTTAGCATTCATCTCTATATGCCCAGTGTTGCTTATTGCAAACACCTGTGACTCTGTGCTTTTTACTGCCCACAGGACATGCCTGGTCCATGCACAGGACAAGCTGGTAGTTACAGAGAGTAACGGCCCTTAACAGCAGCCATCAACCAATGACTGATGGGATATGGTAGATAAATGGCCCAGATCCCTTGACCTTGAGGTGGAATGACTCTGAGGTGTATGCTATGCTATCTCCCAGAGCTCCCCAATGGTACCGAGCCCCAGTTTTCCACAGCAGAAACACAGTGGAAAGAATTATACACTTTTTAGTGGCTGCCTTCCCTTCCCTATCTCACTTTCCCACTGATCTACTGGTGTTTCCTGGGATCACCCCTCAAATAAACTCTTTATGCTTGAACCCTCTCAGGGTCTGCTTCTGGGGGATCCCAGGCCAAGACACATGGAAGGATACCACCAAAACATCAGTTATTTTTCATAGATTGAGGAATTACGTGCATATTTTATAAGTTTTCTACAACAAAGACATATTCTGTAATATGAAAAAAATAATTATGGGAAAATATACATAACATAAAATGTACCATTTAACTGTGCTTAAATGTACAGCTCACTGGCATTAAGTACATTCACATTGTCGTACAACCATCACCACCACTCACGTCTAGAACTTTTTCATCGTTTGAAATTGAAACCCTGTACCCACTAAACAATAACACCTCATTCTCCCCTGCCAAGCCCTGGTAACCACTCTTCTACTTTCTGTCTCAATTTATTTAACTATTAGAAGGATCTTATATATGTGAAATCATACTAAATTTGTCCTTTTGTGACTGGCTTATTTCACTCAGCATAATGTCTTCAAGATTTCATCTACATTGTAGCATGGGTCAGAATTTCATTCCTTGTTTTCTTGTGCTTTCCATTTTTTTTTAATTTTTATATTTTTATTTTTTCAATTATAGTCGATATATAATATTATATTGGTTTCATGTGTACAACACAGTGATTAGACTTTCATACAACTTATGAAGTGATAACCCCAATAAATCCAGTACCCATCTGACACCATACATAATTATTATACTACTGACTATATTTCCCATGCTATACTCTACATCTCCATGACTATTTTGCAACTACTTTTTTAAGGCTGAATAACATTCCATTGTATATAAGACCACATTTTATAGGAAAAGTTTTTTTCATAATGTCACTATCCTCTTCCCAACTCAGGCTTTTCTCTTCTCCGATGTTAACAAAACCATCTGTTTATTTTCTTTGATGTTCCAGGTCCGAAAGTGGTTTAGAGACATCACGAAACCTAAATCTGAGTCTGAGTCTTATACACTTTCCAGCAGGTTTGGCCCGTACTCAAAATCCAGTGAGGTAAGAAGACTAATATTTAACCCCTTGACACCCAAACTTCTTCTCTTTGTCTTTTTTCAATTATAGTTGACATTCAATATTATTTTATATTGGTTTCAGGTGTACAGCATAGTGGTTAGATGTTTGTATAATTTACAAAGTGATCCCCCAATATATCTAATACACACCTGGCACTATACATAGTTATTATAATATTATTGACTATATTCCCTATACTGTACTTCACATTCCCATGACTATACTACAAATTTGTACTTCTTAATACCTTTCCTTTTTTACCCAGCCCCCAACTCCCCTCCCATCTGGCAATCACCAGTTTGTTCTCTGTATCTATGAGTCTGTTTCTGTTTTATTTGTCTATTTTGTTCTTTACATTCTACATATAAGTAAAATCATATGGTATTTGTCTTTCTCTGTCTGACTTATTTCACTTAGCCTAATACCCTCTCTGTCCATCCATGTCATTGCAGATGGCAAGATTTCATTCCTTTTATGGCGAAGTAATGTTCCGTTGTATATATGTACCCTTCTTCTTTATCTAGTTATCTATTGATGCGCACACAGGTTGTTTCTGTATCTTGCTATTGCAAATAGCACTGCAGTGAATTTAAGGTGCATATATCTTCTCAAATTAGTGTTTTAGATTTATTCAGATAAATAACCAGAAATGGAATTGCTGGGTCATAAGGTAGTTCTATTTTTAATTTTTTGAGGACCCTCCATACTGTTTCCCATAGTAGCTGCACCAATTTGCAATCCCACCATCAGTGCACGAGGGTTCCCTTTTTTCCACATCCTCACTAACACTTGTTTGTTGATTTATTGATGATAGCCATTCTGAAACATAGAAATTTGTATTTCTATGATGATTAGTGACATTGAGCATTTTTTTATATGTCTATTGGCCATGTATGTCCTCTTTGGAGAAATGTCTATTTAGGTCCTCTGCCCATTTTTCAATTGGATTGTTTGGTTTTTTGATGTTAAGTTGTATGAGCTCTCCTTGTCTTGATATGGGCTCCCCATCCTCGAAGGTAAAGGGAAGACCTCTTTTCCTGATTACCTGCTTGGCAGTCCGCATTCTCAGCTCACTAGTGATCCAGCTTACTAATAGTGCTTAAACTGACTTGGTATATATTCTGGTCATTCAAAGAAGTATGGGTAAAACATGCCACCAGCACCACTACCATCTAGAATAGACTCTTTTGGGAAGAGACTTACAATCATAGACATAGCAGAGAGGTCATCATCTGAAATCCCACTATTTCATAGAAAGGTCGATGTGAGCCCAATGGAGTTGGTGGATACCATAGAAAGGAATCAAGAAGAGGGACTCCACCCTAGTTGCTCTACATAATTATAGGGGAGGAATGCATGAAATAATAGGACCTTCCTGGGAAAGGAAATGGTCCTGTTAGAAAGGGAACTTCTCTGGAACTTGGTTGTTGGTATTTGTCTTTCTTCTTTTGAGCTAACTCAAGCTAAATGCACCAAAGAATGAGCTTCTAGCACTATCTGAAACTCCTCTTCATAGTTGTCCCTTATTCTTATAGAGAAATAAGAGGACTTTCTTAAAAGAAGCTATTCACTATATGAGCAAAATAGGCTCAAAGTTCAAAATACATAAAAATTCTCCCAATCTCATTTAGTTTTATGCTGCCCATGTGCATACTCACCACATTTGCTAGCCAAAAAGCCTTAGAATGTTATTTTTAAGCTAAACAAAGTTGAGAAATTTTTGATACATTATCTTCTACATTTATTGAGATGATATGTGATTTTTCTCTAACAGTGGAAATATTAAGGTCACTGAAGAAACATCTGTCCCCTATTAGAGAGAGGTAAAGGAATTTCATTTAAAATTTTTCCAAAATGTCCAAGAAGAAAACATGACCAGGGGGAAAAAAAGTCTTGGATATGTTAAGTGATTAGAAAAAAACTTTATGAATACTAGGCTTAATTATTCTCGATAAGAGTAAAATTGTAGTAGGTGCTAACCATTGGCTGTGACCTTTGAAAAGTTTCTCAGATAATCCAAAATAATTCCCAAAGCTGCCAGCACTGCAGCTACTGGTTTCTCACAATGAACAAGAAAACATTATTATTATTATTATTACTATTATTATTGCTTAACTTTGTGGAAATTGAATGAGTGTATCTTTAAAAAAGGAATGTACATATTACATTTTGCATATATTATATTTATTTTTTATACTTTTAATATATATAAAACACATTAGCACCCTTTAAGAAATATATTTTCTTTAATTTAAAAACACCTCTTGAGCTTTTATTTTTCTAAGCACAGAGTATGAGTAAAAAGCTAACAATACCCTTTCTATGTGGCCTTGAGTTAACTTTCTAGCTTTGTTCCCTATAAACTTAATAATATTGGAAGGTCAGTTGTGTAACCAGGCAGTATTGTCTATGGGGAAAATCATGCTTGACTGGATAGAGAGTTCTGTGAAGAAACCATAAATATTAGGAGGGAAGGCATGGCTTTGGACTTCTTGCATACAATGACTCACATAATTGAGCCAGGAACTCATAGCCTCATGGGCTGCCACAGGAGGTATTGGTTCCCCTATGGAGTTTAGGGCTTCTAAACCAACTTGTAACTTGTAGAGAGCACAGAGAATATTAGTTGAGTTCTACAATGTATCAGACACTATGGTAGGAAATGGACATACAAAAAGCCAACACAGTCCCTACCTTCAGGGAGCCTAGAATATAGCCTTTTTCATAGACAAAAACCAAGATCCAGGAGACTGAAATTCTCAAGTGAGATACTATGTCCAGAAATTTTTCAAAGAAAAATTCTTCCTTGATTTTTTGTGTCTCCCATTATAAGCTAAAAATGGCCACACCTGTCCTAGGATTCCAAAATGTTATGAGATCGTGCCTTCCTTGCCTGCTGGAAGGAGCTCTCTGGCTTTAACCCACTCCTGCTCGTCATTCTCTCTGTTTTGTTGTTTGTTTTATCTTTATGTCTACCTTTAATCTAAGCATCTTTTTTGGGGGTGGGGCAGGGTGGGGATGTCTTTCCAGGACAAGTGAAGAGAAAATATTAAAATTAGAACATTCAGCTCCACGTGGAAAATTATACCCATGGATCTGGTTGGCATCATGAAGAATTAAGCTGAGGACAAGGAGAATCATAACACATATCATTCTTGGAGATGTTTAACCTTTACTTCTTAAAATGTTTCTTCTGTATAATGGGCTCTCAATAAATGTGTCTTGAATTGGATTTCTCTTCACTATGGCATGTTCAATTAATGCTTGCCCCTGATTATCCAAATCATGACAGTTGCAACTACTTTTTATAAATGAGGTGGTCCCTTTCAAAACCTTTCCTCAAGTTCTTTCTCTCAATCATCCTGAATTTGCTCTTTAAACTCGTCCATTCCCTGAAACCAACAGTTTTACCTCCTATTTTATCCGGGCTAGATCTCATGATCAGCAATGTCATATGATTCTCTCCCACACTTTCAACACCTTTGCCTTCTCATTCTGATTCCACACCTACCTGCCTAAACTCAAATCCGGGACTGACCTAAAAATGGCAGGCACTGTTCATTGTCTACTCAGCAGCCATCGCCACTATCACATGTTCCTTATTAACAGTACCTTGATTGTTTTCTGATTTGGGACAGTAATGTGCCTGAATCCAGGGGGTCAATTGAGATTGGTCTAAACCTAGTGCTACTCAGCTGGGGGTGATTCCCCCCACAGGGACATTTGTCAATGTCTGGAGAACATTTTTGGTTGTCATGACTTGGGCAAGGAGAGATGGTACTGACATCTAAGTGGTAAAGGCCAGGAATGCTGCTAAACACCCGGCAATGCACAGGGCAGACAACACATACAAAGCAAAGAATTATTCATCTCCAAATGTTATTAGTGCTGAGGCTGAGAAACACTCTATAACAACCATAGTGGTCTTATACTTAGTTGCTAGACATTGGTTTAAGATAGGCATTTGGGCCAATTTTGGCTAATGAGATATAAGAAACCTGCTTGAAAAATATGTCTTTTCCTTGATAAAAACAAACACAAATTTAAGTAGAGCCTACCCATGACTTCCTATTTTGGGCTATTATCATGTAATAAATAATATGATGCTTGGAGAGAAAATGTCATTGTAATACTAAGGATGAAAGAGTGGAAAGATGGAGATAACCTGGGCTTTTATGATATTGTTGATTTGCTGAACCAACCCTTGTACTTTTTCCTATGTAAGACAAATAAACTCTATTTGTTAAGCCACTTTGGGTCAGGTAATGTTACTTACAGCCCAAAGCAGCTTTCTTTGTCGACAATGTTTGTCCTCCACTCCTCCATCAAAGCAGTAAGATCCCAGAATCTCTCAGCTTGGAGCCATTACAAATATATGCTTTCTGATCTAAATAAGACCCTCCACACTACCTGAAACTTATTCTTCCTGTTCCTAGTCAAGTTTCTCAATGGGGAGTTCTTGTTTTCACTTCCTCAATTCTTATCACTTTAAACACCAACTAATGGAAAGTCCCTCAATTTTCTGGCATCCCTTACAAATATGCCTACATCCACACCCATCCTTGCTTTCTTCCCTCATCAATGCCCATTGTCTCCCTCTCCATTCTTCCACAACAGCAGAAGGGTCCCTCCTCTTGTGTAAAGCTAACCTTTAAACCTCCCTCTGTGCTTTGAATCTTGTCCCCTCCTGTCTCTTTAGCAGATCTTTCTCCACTGATTATCTCCTGTCTCTCCAGAGTCTTCAGCCTCTCTCCATTCTCTCTCCTGGCTCTTCTCCAGTGTCATTTAAATATGCTAAAGCTGGGTCTGCAAACTTTTTCTATAAAGGGCCAGATAATAAATATTTTAGGTTTTGAGGGTCATATATAGTGATAGAGATGATAGATAGATAGATAGATAGATAGATAGATAGATAGATAGATAGATAGATAGACAGACAGATAGATAGATATAAATTCATAGATACACACATGACATATATGGCATATGGGTAAAGGAATATGTGTATGTCCCTTTAGAAATACAAAAACTCACTGGACATACAAAAAAAGGCTGCAGGTGGGATTTGACACCCCTCCCCAACCTACAGTTTGCTTTCTCCTATGCTAAAGAAAGAGAAATAGAAGATTCCAGGAAAATGGCTACCTGTACATAACTCAATTCCCCTCCACTCCATACCCTAATATATCTGCTCCTTGAACCAAAAGTCTGCTGGGACCCATGATAAATGAATGGTAAATCTGGGGTTTAAAGTTCTCCCCTGCACACTAGGTGGAGAGTCCCAAGATAAGCTGAAGAAGGCTCTGAAGATCAGACACAGTCCATCCTAGGAAGAATCTGGCCCAGGGGTCCATGGACCTCCTGGGATAAGGTCAGTATCACTCCCATCAATGTGTGTCTGATTCCTCTGGCCCCCCAAGAACTTCAAGAGGAACCCTGTTCCTGAGTCTAGGAAGAAGCAAGGGAATTGGGAAGCAGAGAGTCCCCTCTGCACCCTGCCTAGTGTACACCTGGACACTCTGGGGTGGAGAGGAAACTGCCCCTTCTTAAAATTTTCAACCCCCAGATTTGAGCCCCAAAGGAAAATGACACTCATGAGAGGCCCTAAAGGCCCCTAAAAAGAGAATAGTTGGTCCAACATAAAGGGCACCCAGCAAAATAATGCTTCTAGAGTAGACAAACAAAAATTTCAACAAGAATAATGAAAAAAGAATGTAAGGAAATTCAAGTACAACAGTGAAAAGATCTATGGAACTTAAATGAATGAATGAATGAATGAATGAATGAATGAATAAATAAATAAATAAATAAATAAATAAGAAAAGAAATGTTGCTGGATGAATTAAAGAAGAGAATGATTGCTGTCAAGTCAAATTAGCCAAATTAGAAGAGCCCATGAAAGGAAGATCTTAGAGCATAATACAAAATGCCAAAAGATGAAAATCATGAAGAAAAAAAAATCAGTCTGGGAGCCCAAGGAGATCTAATATGTGAATAATAGGAGATTTTGTAAGAGTAGAGAAGGAAACATGTTCAGAACCAAAAAATTCTTACTGCTGCAATAAGCATTCTCTCTCTTTCTCTTCACAGACAAAATTCTAAAAAAGTTGTTTACACTCTGCTGTCCTGACTTCCTCCCATCCCCTCACTGCTCAATCCACTGCAGTCTGACTTCTGCCTCCAACTTGCTCAATAATCACTCAATGTCTCAAATGTTTCCTCAGTGCTAAGTCCACTGGCTGCTTCTCAGTCTCTTTGGGTCGGTCACATTTAACTCTGTTGTTCCCTTTTTCTTTTTTTATAACCAAGTATTTTTGGTTTTGTCTAGCTTTATTGAGGTAAAGCATATAAAAATTGCATATATTTAAGATGTGCAATGTGATGGTCTGATCTATGTCTGCATCATCCCTTCTCCTTGAGGCTTTCTCTTCTCTTGACTTCCCTGATTCCACACTGTTTTCCTGGAAGGGTGGTCAGCTCATCACAGTTTTCCCAGACTTTCCTAGCGTTGGCACTGAAAGTCCCACATCCCAGGAACTCCTCCCTCCCGAGCAAACCAGAACCATGTCATAAGCTCATCTTCTCTTGTCCTGTAGTGTCTTAGTTTGGGTTCCACCAATAGCAAACTCTGAGACAAGGACATGAGTGCAAGTTTATTTTGGAAGTAATCCCAGAAAACACCAGCAGGGTGAGTTAGGGAGGGAAAGGCGGTCAGTACAAGATGTGTTCAAAGATAAATTATGGAGCAGGCTACTGCTGTAGGCAATGGGAGCTTAATCTCAGCAGGGATCTCTGGGGCTATCTCATGGGACACACATCTCAGACTCTTCTCACCTGAGGGGTGAGGGAGCTGGGGTGTGTATTTACCAAGTCCAGGCTTCCATAAAGGCTGTTTCAGAAAGCATTTTCCCCCTGGCACTTCTCACCTGCCATGTGCCAGACCAGGTAGACTCTGGCAGCTGCTGACATTAGGAGTCACCGAAATGTGAGGATCAAGGATATAAACAGGACATGACTGCATCTGCTACACACAAGATTTCATCCTTGACCCAAGAGAAGTTCTAAGAATTTTGACCAGAGTGTTCATGAACCACCTAAATTTCAAGGTGTTGTTTGTAAGTATTTTTTTTCCTTCCCCATCTCTAGATGACAATAACTCCATCTTTCCTATTGCTTAAGCTGAAAACCTGGGGGTCATTCTTTACTCTTCTGTTTCTCACACACCCCACATCTCAATCAAACAAACCCCATTAGCTGAATCTTCAAAATAAATAGATCCATATTGTAGAGACATGAAACTGCTTATCCACAACCTCTGAGCTCACATGTGAGAAGGGTGGAGCCCCGTGGCTTCTCCCTGAGCCTCCAAGCCACCGAGGTCTACATCAGCCCTGTGAAGTTCAACCTGGATTTCAGCGCGTAGGATACCCAAAATGGAAAGAGCAATGCTTCCAGAAGCGGCCGATACTGTGCATCCGACCGAGGTTCCTGAAGGGCTGATTCAAGGGTATAAGCAAAATGAGACATTTCTGAGGAAAATTCACCATATATTGCTGGAGGTGGCTGTGTTGGAGGGCACCCTGCACAGTGCCCAGAGCCTGGGCATGTGTTCCCTATCAGGCACAGGATCCCCAACATGTTGCAGAATGAGAAGGGAATAAGACCAGGCACCAGTTTTTCTTTCTGTGACTGTGTGTAGTTTTGTTTATATATTGTTCATTAGTTTTATCATGTGTATCCCCAACTCTTAACCCAGTAACATGTCATACATAGTGTTCTTGAGCTCAATATTTTTTTTCTCATTAAAGGTTCAAACCGCTCCCCCTAAAAAAAATAGATCCATACATCTTCCATACATCTTCCTACTTTCACAGTTAGCTCTCTTGTCCTCAATCATCTCTCGCCTGCATTATGGTGATAGCTCCAGGAAAGCCACACATATTATTAGCAGACCCAGAATTCGACACCTGGTCTCTTATCTTAGCCCAAGATGTTTCTTCCACCAAACCACACTGTTCCTTTCCCATAATTGCCAGCTGAAATGAGAGCTACAAAGCCAGGGTCCTCAGAAATAATTCAAGTTTATAGACAGTCCCTCAAAGGCAGAAGGTGCTACAAGAAGATATCAACCATCAGAGGAACAGACTGAGTCCAAATACCAGCTCTGCTACTTATCCACTAAATGACAGTGAACAAACCATGACACCTCTCTGGACCTCAGTTTTCCCAGCTATAAAATGGGGTTAGTCATTAACAGAGTCATCGTGGAGATTAAATAAGAGCTCCTGCATCTATCTAGCACACAATGCATCCTTGAAAAACCATGGACTTTGTTATTTTTACCCACCAAGAATGTTCGACCTCTGCTCCCATGGACCCAAAGTGGTAAAGGGGACCTCAGGTTTATCTCTCTACTTGAAACTAGACAATCTTGAGAGATGCGAAAGAGGGATAGGTTTGGGCCAGCTTCACCATTCACCCTCTAGCGTGACTCAGAGACATGACCACATACACCTGCTTCCCCATTTCTCAACCCACATACTGGGGGAAACTGAAATTTCCTCTTCTGAGATATGGGAACTTCCCCTGACCCCAGATAAACAGTTGCTTGAACCAATGGTCCCGTGGGTGGAAGACTTGGAACAAGACGCTCGCCTGCTCTGCAGTCTATGGACTGTATATGGGGGCTAGCGTTGGTGCTGGTGAGTTAGGAGCAGGTGTGTAGGTGGCAGGAGACAAGGATAGAAGGAACAGGAAGTGACGTGAACACCAACCTTCGCCAATGCCCCCTCATTGCTCAGAGCTTCCTTTCCCTAATCACCTGCTCTGTCAAAACAGGAATAATTCTGCTATTAATCATGGTTATTCATTGATCAATAAATTGATTTGAAAATAAACAAACAAACAAATTGATTTGGAGAATGTCTACTCACCCTTGGATACAATTTAGGGATTGTCCGAAGGAATTGCCATATTGAGTATGCCGAACTAGGGGTAGTACCAGCTATCTAGGGTATGTTTTTGGTTGTCACAATGACCATGAGGGGGCACCTCTCCTGTTACAGGCTCAATTGTGTTCCCCCCAAAAATTAATGTGTTGAGGTCCTAACCTCAGTACTTCAGAATATGACTGTATTTGGAGATAGGGTCTTTAAAGAGGTGATTAAGGTAAAATGAAGTCATTAGGGTGGGCCTATTCCATTATGACTGGTGTCCTTATAAGAAGAGGTGATTAGGACACAGACACACACAGAGGGAAGACCATGTGAGGACACAGAAAGATAACAGCCATCTACAAGCCAGGAAAGGTCTCACCAGAAACCAACCATGGCAACACCTTGATTTTGAACTTCCAGCCTCCGGAACTGTGAGACATACATTTCTGTTGTTTAAGCTAATCTTGCTACTTTATTATGGCAGCCCCAGCAAACCAACACAGTGGGCAAGGACCACACAATGAAATGGCATTTTGAGAAGCTATAACATTGCAAGAGCTAATAGTCCAAGGAGATTCACTTGGCAGTAAAGTGAAATACTTCATCAAAGATCTTTACAAACCACCAACAGCTCAGTTGGGTAGATATTTCCATTGCTGTCTTAAGAATCTGACCAAGTTATATGACCTGGGTGGGGGAGTCTTACTTTTCAGCTGGTCTACCTTTCTAGAAGTTCCATGGGCCAAATCTTGGCAGAGGTCTGATCTACCACCTAGCTTGCTTAAACCTCACCTGGGACATTGAGAAAGTTGCTTGTCAATAACAATCTTGCTCTACCCGCTTTGCAGTATCTGGTCCACAGTCGGTGGGCAGTAAGGGAGCCCAGCCCTAGTGCATGATGGTCCAGAGAACCCAGAGTATTTTCAGCTCTGGCTCAATCAATGCCAGACCCAAAGCCCCCCAGGCTAGCATCACCTCCGAAGAGCCATGATCAAGGACCTGGTGATCATAGCCCCAGAACTGGGAGATCATCTCTAAGACCTGGTGTACATCCAGCTCACCATGAGCTGTAGACTGAATGTGCATGTGGCCCAAAATTCGTATGTTGAAACCTAACCCCCAGGGTGATGGCATTCAGAGGCAGGGACTTTGGGAGGTGACTAGGTCATGAAGGTGGAGCCCCAATAAATGGGATTAGGGCCTTTCTTTATAAAAGGGACCCCAGAGACCTCCCTTGTCCCTTCTACCATGTGAGGACACTGCAAAAAGACAGTGCCCATGAACCAGGAGGTGGGCCTTCACCAAACATTGAATTTTCCTGCACCTTGATCTTGGACTTCCCCGGCTTCCAGAACTTTGAGAAATACATTTCTGCTGTTCATAAGACACCTAGTCTGTGATATTCTGTTATAGCAGCCTAAACAGACTAAGACACCATCCAACTGAACAAGATCTCAAGTCCTCATCCTAGAGATGGTCTGACCTACACCCCAGAGAACTTGCTACATCCAGGCTGCTTCTTACATCTTGGGTGCATCCAAGTCAGTTCATGGAGAGGCGGAGCCTTCAATGGAAGGGCAAGAGGTTCTCATCTCTGAGATCCAAGGGGCAATTGGATATAGATCTCCATCCAACCTTATCCTTGGGGTTCAACAGGAACATTTCCGCTCACAAATCCAATATGTAGCTTTGTTGCAAGACAGATCATTCCAGGAGCCACCCTTGTTCATGCTGGCACAGTCCTCATCATAATTGTTATTGGGCTCCTCTGGATCCCAGAAGCTGGATAGAAGAAAAAGTGGGTATGCGGAGGGGTGAATAGGTGAAGCACAGGGGATTTTTCCAGGGCAATGAAACTACTATGCTACATAATACTGTAATGGTGGATGCATGATAGCATGCATTTCTGAAAACCCATAGGATGTACAAAGCTTGGAGGGAACCCTAAGGTAAAGTATGGACTTTAGGTAATAATAATGTCTCTATATTGGTTCATCGATTATAACAAATGCATCCCACAAATGCAAGATGTGAATAACAGAGGAAACTGTGTGGGAAACTCTGTACCTTCAGCTCAATTATTCTGTAAAATTAAAAAAGCAAAGTCTATTATTTTTTAAAAAAGAATATTGGGGGGAAGATCTTCATGGTTCAGGATTCATTTCTTCAGCCTCTCAGAATTACCTGAAGATGCTTCACCCCCTTCACCCCAACTAGCTTGTCCTAAGTCAGCCCCATAATCTCTGTCCTCGTTAATCAGTTTCCTGTATCTAGTCAATTTCTGCCTCCTCTTCCAAATAATACTTCCTTTACACCCCTAATTCTCCCGACCTTCCAGGTATTGTAATGCCTTAGGTCATGTTCCCTTAAAGCAGATCTTGATTTGGCAATTCAGGTGCATGGGATTTATTAAAGGTGCTCTTGGGAGAGTTAGTGAGAGAAGCAGGATGGGGCAGGGGATGAAGGTGAACAACGTTGTGGATTCAGTTGAGTCTAGCCTCAGTCTGATCGCACAGAGAGCTCTGGAGAGTAAATAGCATCACAGTTATCCCAACTTGAGATAAGGTGTCCAGACTCCTCTTAGCCAGTCATTAGCTATAGGCTGACCCCAGTGAGAATAGGGTAACCTCCTGGGTGAGCAGTTCCATTCAGCTGAGGACAACTCTCTGGAGAAAGCATAACTGTGACCCTTTAGGAGCCAATGTCCCCTGCTGGGGAATGGCTGCACCAGTCCCATGAAGGGATCTGAGCTGGGCACTCACAGTGCCATGCCATATCATGCCATCTGTATTTACAGAGCTATGCCTCCTTCCAAGGATCTTTAATAAAAAATGAGATTCCTCAGACAAAACACTGATATCTCTAATATATAAAGAACTCCTAGAAATCATTAAGAAAAAGACCAAAATCACATTATAAAAAATACACAAAAGATACGAATGGATAATTCGCATAAAAGTTAATACATATAGCTATTAAACATATGAAAAAATACCCAACCTCAGTCATTATAAGAGAAATGCAAATTAATACTACATTGGGATTCCATTTTTCACCTACAATTAAACAAACAAAATTCCAAAAGGTTGATGAACATGTGCACCAAAAAACTACAGTCAAGATGGTAAGAGAATAAATTGGTATCACCAGTATGGGAGACAATTTGTTAATATTTATTTAACACATGAATACATATGCTCTTTGAGAAAGTAAAGTATAATGGCTAAGAATATAGACTTTGGAGCCAGGTTAATTGGTACTGCCACCTGCTAACTGTCTAACCTTGGGCAACTCGCTTAATCTTTCTGTCCCTCAGTTTCCTCATCTTTAAAATGGAGGTGAAAACGGTACTTCCCTTACAGAATTATTACAACTAAATAAGTAGGTTAATATATGTAGAGTGCAAAAAAAATTGAGATAATGCTCATCCTTTCGGCAAATTAAAATCTTCCTCTTGTCCTGTGGCCACTCTATCTTTCTTTTTTCCCCCAACTATTAGCCTATGGACTTGATATATTTGAGCAGTTGTGCTAAAAGGTTTTGATTTTTGCAATGAAGGAAAATTAAAGAGGTACAGGGACCAGAAGCCCTATGACAGAGAAAGCACCCTGCGCCTCCCTTATCCTGCCCAGGCTGGGATTCTAGAGAATCAACTGGCTTGGAGTGCACAAGGACCCACAATGAGCAGAGAACTCATTGATACTTGCCTCAAAGTGATGGGTGACCCATCCAGCCATTTCCATTCCCCTTCGTGGTCCCTGTCACTCAGCCCCAGCCAGTGCACCCGTGGAGAGCGGTGAGCCTTGGACACAAAGTTCTGCAAGTATAAACTCCATTCAGCCATCAATTCTTCTACACAACCCTCAGGATGAAGGTCTTCTCTCTGCTCTGACCCACACATTTAAGGCTTGTGAATGCCATCCCCAGTACCCATCTCAGTCCCCATGGTGTCCAGAGCAGCATCAACACCTTCTCACTTGAGCATGTACAGTAGGAATAATCATGTTACTTTCTTACATGACCTGTGAACCTCTCTGCACCTCAGTTTCCTCATTTGTAAAATGGGATGACAATAGTAGCTACCTCCTCATAGGATTGAGAGGATTAATGAGTTAATATCTATATAAAGCGCTCAAAACAGTGTCCGGCATGCAGTAAATACTGTGACATCTTAGCATTTAACATTATAACATTTAAGAAACATTTTAATAATAATAACTGATGTCTTAATAAACCCATGACTATATGGTTATTTAATCAATGGCGAAGGAGGAAAGAACATGCAATGGGGTAAAGACAGTCTCTTCAATAAATAGTGTTGGGAGAACTGGACAGATATATGCAAAAAAAAATGAATCTGGACCACCTTCTTACATTATATACAAGAATAAACTCAAAATTGATTAAAGACTTAACTGTAATACCCGAAATCATAAAACTCCTAGAAGAAAACAGACAGTAAACTCTCTGACATTGCTCTTAGTAGTATTTTTTTCTGATGTATCTTCTTGGGCCAGGTAAACTGAAGAAAAAATAAACAAATGGGACTACATCAAACTAAAACAGTTTTGCACAGCAAAGAAAACCATCAACAAAACGAAAAGACATTTTTGGGAGAAGACATTTGCCAACGATACATTTGACAGGGGGTTAATATACAAAACTTATAAAGAACTCATACAACTCAACACCAAAAAAAAAAATCCAATTTAAAAAATGGGCAGAGGACCTGAATAAGCATTTCTCCAAAGAAGACATTCAGTTGGCCAATAGACATATGAAAAGATGCTCAATATCATTAATCATCAGAGAAATGCAAATTAAAACCACAATGAGAAATCATCTCACATGTGTCAGAATGGCCATCATCGATACATCAAAAAACAAGTGTTGGCGAAGATGTGGAGGAAAGAGAAACCTTATGCACTGGTGGTGGGATTGAAAGTTGGTGCAGCCATTCTGGAAAACGGTTCTTCAAAAAATGAAAACTAGAACTACCTTATGATCCAGCAATTTCACTTCTGGATTATCTGAAGAAAACCAAAATATTAATTTGAAAAGATATATGCAACCCTATGTTCACTGAAACCCTATTTACAATAGCCAAGATATGGAAGCCACCTAAGTGCATATTAATAGATGACTGGATAAAGAAGTGGTACATATATACAATGGAATATTACCTAGTCATAAAAAATGAAATTTTACCTAGTCATAAAAAATGAAATTTTACCATTTGCAATGACATGGGTGGACCTAGAGGGTATTATGCTAAGTGAAATAAGTCAGATAAAGAAAGACAAATACCATATGATTTCACTTATATGTGGAATTTAAAGAACAAAATAAACTAACAAGCAAAAAGGAAACAGACCCATACAGAGAACAAACTATTGATTGCCAGGTGGGAGAGGGGTCAGGAAACTGGGTGAAAAGGTGAAGGGATTAAGAAGTATAAATTGGTAGCTATAAAATAGTCATGGGGATGTAAACCACAGAGTAGGGAATATAGTCAATAATATTGTAATAACTATGTATATTGCCAAATGGGAACTAGACTAATCGGGGGGATCACTTTGTAAACTATACGAATGTCTTAACATTATGTGGTATACCTGAAGCAAATATAAACTAATATTGACTGCCAACTCTAATTGAAAAATACAAATAAATAAATAGATAGATAGATGGATGGATGGATGGATAGATAGATAGATAGATAGATAGATAGATAGATAGATAGATAGATAGATAGATATCGAGGTATAAAAAAATAAATAACTGATGTCTTGCTTTCCCTGGTACTTTCACCCCATCCTGCAGTCCTCATCTGCATCCAGGTAGAAAAGGAATTCATTGCTTCAGAAAAAGAATTTGAAGGGGAAAAGAAAGGAGAGGAATGTGGCTTCTTAGTTTTTCAAAAGCCCAGGCCTTTGGGAGAAAAGAAAGGACTTAAGCCAAAGAAAAGAAAGAAAATGTTACGATTAAAAGCAACTCCTCTGGTGACAAACTAATCTATGGTGAGAGAAACCAGATCACCACCAGTTGCCTGAGGTGGGAGTGAAGAGATGCGTGGAAAAGGGCCCTAAGGGAACTCCCTGGGGTGGTGATTCTATACCTTGACTGGGTTCACAGTTACATGGGTGTACACATGACAAAATGCACTGAATGTACATTTAGGATCCGTGCATTTTACTGTATACAAATCATAACTCATTCACCCAATCTTATTACAAGACTGAGATTTTCTAAAAGATAAGGAAGAGATTGCAAATGGAAGTTATGAAGATGTAGACATGATGGGTACCAGAGAGAAGGGCTCTACATTCATCCCCAGTTAATCCCAAGTGATAGCCAAAACCCCAGATGGGTTTGGAAACTCTAAGAAGTAGAGGGGACCTGTCCCAGAGAGATTTCGGGGAATCAGAAAGACAAGGGTGCTCAGAAAATATCGGTTGAGTTAATAAATTATTAAGTGAGCTTTGCACTTTGCAGAGATTATCTCATTTGATCCTCATTATGACCCACTGAAGTAAGGACAGTTATTATCCCCGTTTTATAGGTGGGGAAATTGAGGCACATAGAGGTTAAATAACTTGTCTGAATCATTGAGCCAGCGGATGTTTCAGTGGATACCAGCTTGTAGTAAAGGTATTGAGGGCCAGATATGTGGTCTCCTCCACCTTGACCTCACATAAGCTATCCATTCAGATGAAAAATGGAGGATCCTGACTGGCTGAGATTAAATGTCTACCATCCTGGTATAATAGAAGCTCAAAAGAATTAAATGAGTTATTTAAAGCAAACAAAGTTATATTTCTTATGTACGTGAATTTAAGGAGTATAGTTTATACCTGCCTCACCTACGTTATCTAATTCAATCCCCCCAAAATCCCTCTATATTAGCTATTCATACCAATGATGCCATAAAACAGAAGAATGAAAAACAAGAGAGGACCTACAGGAAAAAATAAAACAATAACCTTAATAATAAAATTAATTTTATTATTTTAATAAAAATATAATAAAATAATTGACTGATTAATCTTGATAATAAAATCCAACAAAATCAATAATAACAGTAAGTGTAAATTGTCTAAAACACCTATTAAAAGATAGAGATTGTCAGATTGAATTTTTAAAAAATAAGACTCAACTATATGCTGTCTATAAGAAATTCACTTTAAAAATAATAACATAGATACCCTAAAATTAAAAGAATTGGAAAAAATAAGCCATGCAAACACCTGGGTTCAAATCTTGGCTCTGACACTTACTAGTTTTAGGCAACCACAGACAAATTGCTTAAGTGCACTGTGCCTCAGTTTCCTCATCTGTGAAATACAAATATGTGCTGTGTACAAATGGTATTACTATCTAGCAGTATTGGGTCATAAAATTATTTACAAATATTCCAATTCTCCTTTTAGATATGCACAGGTGAAACTATTTCCCTACCACCTTAAAGCATAGGAGTGTTCATGTGACTTGCTTTGTGAGTACACATAAGTGGAAGCTTTAAGAGTCAGTGTGATTTGCCCCATACACTTTTACCATTGAGCTATGGGGACTGTCTGTTAGTTTAGCATAACATGACATTTTCTGATTCACACATAAATTTGTAGGGTTGTTATGAGGATTATGTTAATGCATGTAAGATGTAAGATGTTTGAATACAGTCTGGAGAATAGGAAGTGTTACCTAAGAGATAGCCATTATTATCTACATGTTAGAGAGAAAACTGAGACATGCAGAGAATAAGTAAAGACAATCAGAATTTGAATTCAAACAGAGCATACCCTCTTAAACCTCTGCATGATAGTATGTCAGTAAAAGCTCGCTATTTAAAGTCTTAGTTGCTCAAAAGCAATTCCAACTTCTTTCTATCCAGGCCAGGGAAGCGAGTATAATCTAGGAGAGGAGAAGCCTGGCCCTGATGGTTCTCAGAGGCTAGGAGAAGACAGCTCACCTGCTCAGCAATGCTACTGATGATGACCAAGTGAGAGTAATTCTCCTGGCAGAACTTCCGGGCTTCATCCCATGACTTGGTGCTTGTGGAGAAGTAGTAACACTTGCCCTCAAATAGAAGCCAGCCCTCAGGGCAAGTGACCCTGGTACAGTCTGGGAACAAGACAGACTGCAGTGAGAATCGATCCCATGGATTTGTGCAATGTACTGTCGCTGCCATGCCCCCCATCTCAAGACAGGCTCCCCAAGTCTCACTCACCTAACAAGCCTCGAAGTTCCACCAGGGACTGGTTGGTGTCAGCTCTTATACGGTCAATGTCCTTCTTCAGGCCAGCTAGCCCTGCTATGCCAGTCACTGTCAGCAGGAAGGGCTGGAAGGTTAGAGACCCAAACCCCCATCTACCTGCTCACCCATCACTGACTGCAGACACAGCAGAGAGAAGCAAGAGCTAGAACTCAAAAACAACATGCTTAGTGTCCAGAAGGAGTCCTAGAGTGGCGTAGAGGAGGGATTAACCCCTGGGGCTTGGGGAAGAGTGGGGATGGTGGGCTTCCTGAAAGAGGTGTGTGTTGAAGGAAGACCGTGATTCAGTAACTGTGAGGGGCAGGGGCAAGCACAGCAGCGACCTTGGAAGCAAAGGCACAAAGGCAATATATTGGGGAAGGCTGATGCAGTAGAGGTCAAGGGAACCTCACAGGAGTTTGAGCTCAAAGTAAGATGAGGGCCTATGTCCTGTTCAGGTCAAGGGTTTCTGGGCAGTGAGAAGTTGTTGATGGTTGTTGAGCGGAAGAGTGGCTTGATTTAAGGTATGGAGTGAGGGAGCATGGAATACAATTTTCGGACTTCACAATCAATGGTGAAGACCATGCCAGCCCAGAAGACTCTTCTACAACCAATGTGTGTATTTGCATTCCTCCCACACAAACTTGCCCTCTTTATCACTTCCTAGGGTCGCCAGTAGATGGCCCTTCAATTAGAGAAGACAGAAATATAAGAGCTAGAGAGAGAGATGATATATAGAGATGTATAACACATATATGCTATCCTTGACATTCTTTCTTCTCATCACTATTCCCAATATATCCGCCAGTCTGGTCAATTTTACTTCCTAAAGCTTTCTCCTTCACCAACTTCTGTCCATCTCCATAGCCACAATTCTCATCCAAGCCATTATCATCTCTCACCTGTCCAACTACACCATCATCCTCCCTTGTACTTAAATGATGTTACCACCTATCACAGAGACCCTTTGCACATGCCAGAGTCCCTCAGTGCCTCACCTGGTTAATTCTCTCTCTTCCTTCACTCAGCTGCAGCACCGTTTCCCTGGGGAAGCCCTCTACAATCTCCCCAAAGATAAGGTCAAGACCCCTTGTTAGACTTGTTTATAAAGTCATCTTCCTCTTCCTTTGGGCTATTCATTGAAATTTGAAATTTTATATTCATATGGGGTGATAATTTGGTAAATGACTGTTAATGCCTGTGCTCTCCAACAAAAACAAAATGTGAACTACATAGGTAATTTTAAAGTTTCTAGTAGCCATATTTTTTAAAGTCAAAAGAAACAGGTAAAATTACTTTGAATGCTATTTTTATGTATTCCAACACATCCAAAATATTATCATTTCAATGTGTAATCAATACAATTATGAATATTATTGAGATGTTTTCCATTCTTTTTTGTAGCAAGGCTTTGAAATTGGTGTGTATTTTAGACTTACAGCACGTTTCAATTCAGAATAACTGCATTTCAGTCGCTCAACAGGCACTGTGACTAAATCATCATATTGGGCAGTGGAGATCTAGACACACACATACACATGCATGCACACGCACTCACACACACACATACACACACGCTCCACAGGGACAGGAACTGTGTCTGATGTGTTCACCATCTTACCTACCAACACACCCACCCAGGTACTAGCACAGGGCCTGGCAAAGATGAGGTTGGGGACAGTCTTGGTGTTGGGTTTGAGGATCATGTTGATGTTCAAAGTGCATGACACAAAGGGATGGTCAAAAACACTCACCATTTGCTTGCCACGCCACCTGCTGGAAGGTTAATATCCTCAGTTCTTCTACCACTTTCTGGTCTATGAGAAGGAGTCCAGTGTGAGCCCAAGTCTTCTTGTTCTCCATCCCCAGTCTCTCTGTGTGCCCCATCCTCACCCTACTCACACTTGATCAGGGTCACAGCCAAACCAGTGCAGCTCAAGAGCAGTGACACCACCACCAGGGAAAACATTAGTCTCTCCTTCTGGTAGCACTCAGAACCCCAGGACTTCTGACTGAGCCAGGGCACTGGAGTTGCTGGGGGATGAGAATGGGGACAGAGAGGTCAATACTGGTGCTTCAGTATGAGGAAGGGACCCTTGAGCCTTTCCCCAAAAGCAGGGGGATAGAGGTCTGTGGTCATGACGGTATCACCAGATGGGGTCAGCAAGAGGGTGTTGGAGAAAGCAAACCCTAAAGAAGCCCAGGACATTTATGGAGCACTTAGTGTGTGCCGAGCATCCTGTTGCAGCCTTATTATCTTATTGGATCCTCACTCTTATGACATAGATATGTGTTATTCCTATTTTGCACATAAGGACCAAGCGGTCATGCATGACTTAACATCTGTGATGTTCTTAACATCTGTGATGCATTGACTTCTGCCTTCAAGCAGCTCCTGCCCATCTGAGGAAGCCTGTGAGCCCTGACTCTAGGGCAGAAAATGTTTCCCTTCCCTTATATGCAAGAGGGAGGTGGGGCCCAAAGAGTACCAGGCAGACACCCTGGGTCCCTGGGAGTCTGGTCTAGACTCAGGAAGGAGTAGCTTCTGAAAGTGTTTCTCTGCCCTAGGGTCTCGCTCCAGAGCTATAGGTCTGACTCAAATACACTGGCCACCATGAGCGGATAGGAGAACACCTGGAGGACTTACTTACTGGCTTGGGACGGCTGGCATGGAGGATGCTCCAAAGAAATGCCTGAGAGGGAGGGGGAGAAATGTTTATTCAGAAGTTGCTGAAAGACTCTCCCAAGATCATCAACCTCCCATCCCCTCTGAGCTGTTCTCTGGTCAGAATTGGAAAACTGGAGGAAGGACTTCCAGGTGTCCCCTCTCAGGCTTCTTAAAGAGTCTTCCCACAGCTCACCTTGTTGAGATGTACAGGTTACAGGGGTGAGGTCCAGGCCTGAAGGGGGTAGGAAAGATAATGGTCATGCAGAGCAGGCTTCAGTCAGGTGAACTGGAAGATCCCAGCCCTAGATTCTCACCTGTGATTTTTAGAGGCTTGCAAGGACGTCGGGGGTTTTCTGTCTTCTTTCCTGAGGAGGAAGGAAAGGTTTCTCAGGCTGAAAGCAAGGCAAAGCCTGCCCTGGGTCTCCTATACCCCGAGGCCCAGCTCACCTTGTTTTGGAGGCCTTGGAGGAGCCACTGAACCTGGAGAAGAGAAGCTCAGAGTTAGAGCTTGTCTGAAGATGTAAATGAGATTGAAGTCAGTGATCATTGAGATTGCAATGGAGGGGGTTAAGAATAAGGTTGGGCATGAGAATGAAATTGGGGTTAAATATGGGGACAGGATTAAGATACAATGACCAATCATCCTGGATTACCCAAGACTTTCCCAATTTTAAAACTGAAATTCCTACATCCCAAGAAATCTTTCATCTCTGGGACAGTTGGTCTTCCTAAGTTAGAGACAAAGTCAAGTTTAGGGATGGGGATGGAGTCAAGGTTAGGGTTGGGATGAAGGTTTGGATTGAGATGAGGATGGGGTTGAAAATGGCTTGAGAACAGTGATAGATATGTAAATAGGGCTGTAATGATGTGGTTGGGATGAAGAATGGGATTATAGCTGTGTCGGGGGATAGAGGAGTTGAGCTGGGTTGGACTTGAGATTGGAAAAGGGGAAGAAGTTGAGGTTGGGTTGGAATTGCGTTGGAGCGTGATGATGGCATTGCATTTGGAAATGGAGCTGGGGATAGAGATATAGCTGCATTTAGAGATGGGGAGGGGGCCAAGTTTAGGGAAGTGGTGTCCCTAAAGATGCTGATGGGCTTGGCCTTGGAACTGGCTTTGAGGATCATGTTGGGACCATATTGGAGTTGGAGACAGGCAATCAAATGGCAGAACCCTGTTCACCTCCAACCTCATCCTGAGCCCTACAAAGCCCTGCAACCTCCCAGTTGGCCCCAGTCTGGACTCAGAAGTGGGAGCTATGGAGCCCCCTACCACATGGAATGGCCCCTGTCCAAGGACACCAGGGCAGTGCGGGCAGCCCTCAGGGCAAGCCAAATCAGGGAAACTTCTAAACCTCCACTTTTATACCTACTTCTCAGTCTAAAGACAAATCTGAGCCTTGGGTGTGAATGATAAGAGGTTGGTGTGGGGAGCCAATAATCCACTCTCAGTTTCACAAACACTAGCTTTCATGTCTTGGGGCCTTTGCACTGACCAGTGCTCTTCTGGGCTTCTCTTCCTAACAAACTTCTACTCATTCCTCATGTTCTTCTCCAATGTCTCCTCCTCTGACCCCCAATCCTCTCACCAATTTCCCTCAAGATTTCCCCAATCTCTTGGTTTATTCCATCTCAGTTCTGCTCACCTGAGGTCATGCCCAGAACGGACTTCCCAGAAGACTGAGAGACCTTCAAGGGCAGGACAAAGGCATGGCTACTCCCACCATCGTGGTGTCTGGCACAAGCTGGGTACACGCAAAGCTGACCATGTGTCTACAAAGCCCAGCTAATGTCCCCTGAGGACCTAACTCTCCCTCCAACCCACAAGCCACACATCTCTTTATCCGGCCTCTGAGAAGTCCTCTTACCTGGCTTGGGAGGAAGGTCCTTGTAGGATGGTGCCATGTTCTCGTAATCATCATCATCATCCCTCTCCTCTCTGGTCCCTTCCAGAGGAAAGGCAAGTGAGTGTCCATCCCATTTCCTCCCCTGTCCCTCAGGCCCCAGTTTCCAGCCCCAGGGTGGGAATACTGTAACCTGGGTCCTGATCACCCCTGGTCCCTAGCCCAAGCTTGGCCAGGGCCATACCTGGCAGGTCCTGCCACGCAGAGTCAGTAAACAGGGTGTGCATGGCTGCAGCAGACACGAGAGCCTGAGAAGATGCATACAGAGCTTGAAGCTTCTGCCCACTGTCCTTCCTGCTCAAGTTTCTGGGGCTCCTCTCAGTTCCCTTTT
>NW_024349519.1:28075912-28079217 GCF_902729225.1 Pteropus medius
ACACGTCTTTATCCCCAGTTTTGATTTATGCATAGTAGTAACAGTAACAACAGCCCCTGCATTTGAGTTCCTATAGAGTGCCAAGCCCTGGGTGAAGAAGATGGATAAGATCCTTCCTGTGTGGAACTTTCCATCAAGACAGGAGAGACAATAAATCAGTAAGGAAATGTAGAAATAAATACTACAGATTTTTTAACTTCCAACAGTAACTAAGTATTATTTTTAAAAAATAAAACAGGGCAATAGGATAGGATAAGGGCTAATATAGAGAGATAATCTGGGAAGGCCTCCTGGAGGTGGTCACATTTGTATCAAGATGTTAAAGTGACAGGTTTTAAGTACTCCCACATTCCACAGTGAAGTGCTAAGACACTGGATCAGTTAGCTATGGCTATACAACAAATTACCCCAAAGCTTAGCGATCTAAAACAACAATAAGCACTTATTATCTCATAGCTTCTGTGGTTCAGGAATGTAAGAGCAGCTGAGCTGGGTGGGTCTGGTTCAAAGTCTCTTATATGTTTGCAGTCAGGATGTTGGCCAGGGCTGCAGTCATCTGAAGGCTGAACTGGGGCTGTACTCTTGGTGGAAGGCCACTGTTCTTTACTATGAGAGCCTCTCCAAAGGGCTGATTGAGTTTCCTCAACACAAAGTGGAGGCCAAGGTGGAAGCCACAGTGCCTTTTATGGTCTATCCTCACAAGTCTCAAAGTATGATCTCTATTACACTATATTTGTCATATGGATCAGCTCTGAGTCATCGTGGATGGAGACTACACAAGTGAGCAAAAACCTAGAGGTAGGGGTTATTGGGGCCATCCTGAAGGCTACCGCAGTCATATATACAGAACTTGCAAAGGAAGTTTTTTCACACTTAGCTTGACATTGCCTGGAGGGCATTTAAAAAGTGAAAGTTAAAGAGAGAGGGAGAGGTCTGCCCACCCCATGGGGAAGCCAAAAGATGAGGTTTTGACTCACACCCAAAACAGCATGACGTGAAAGGATGGACATGGAAAAAAAGGCTGCAGTAAGAGTGGTTTGCATCTTTTGGTACAGCAAGGATGTGGGAGTTTCCTGTGAGCCAAGTGAAGGTGGAATAACCAAACTGAAGCCATTTGGAGAACCCTGCCCAGGAGGGCAGCCTGCCTGTGTTTCTCAAAAGAACCGCCAACAGCCTTAGAATCATCTATGGCTCCTCCCTTCTCTCTCATTCATGGCTATGGCAAATTGAATTTTCAAAAGATGGCTGTAAGCATATCTCATGTCCCACATGGTCTTATGCAATGTGGCCTTGCCACTCAATTAAGGTGTAGAGTTTAATTCTCCTCCCACTGAATCTGAGCTGACCTTAATGAGTCTCTTATAACCAATAAAATGTGGTGGAAGTGACATCTGCCATGCAGCTTCCACCTGGCTCTGACAGAACCCATGCTCCCAGCTGCCACGTCGTGAGAAATCTCAAGCCACATGGAGGTCACAAGGAGGTGCTCCACCCAATAGTCCCAGCTCAGCCCAAGTGCCAGACATATGAGTGAAGGCACCTCCAGATGATTCTAGCCCCCAGGACATCGGAGTCCCTTCCAGCCCTATGAGTCTTCCTATCTTATGGCCAATCTATTAATAATACTGGTTGGTTTTACCTTCACAATATATCCAGCATCTGAGCTCTTCTCACTCCCCAGTCTGAGTCACCATCTTTCACCTGGATTACAGTAATAACTTCTGCCTTGGTCTACCTGCTTCCACCCTTGTCCTCCATATACTCAAACTTATAAAAGCAGAGTGTAGACGCAGAGAGATGGTTGCCAGGGGCCGGAGGAAGGGGGAAATGGGAGATGTTGGTCAAGGGGTACAAGTTATGCAAGATGAATAAGTTCTGGAGAACTCATTAAGCATTGTGATGAATTGACAGTATTGTACTGTGTATTTGAAGTTTGCTATAAGGGCAGATCTTGGGTGTTCCCACCACAAAAGAGAAAAAAAGGAAAATGATAACTGTATGGAGTGATAGTTATGTTGGTTGGCTTGGTTGTTGTGAATATTTCACAATATACATGTATATTGGGTCATCGGATTATACATCTTAAAAACACATTATTTTTGATTGTCCATTTTACCTCAATAAAACTGGAAGAAAAGCAAACAACAGCCTGTCTTGATTTAAACTTTTGATATTTTGTTCATCATAGATTTTTTTCATTTCTTTTAATTTTCTTAAATGTTGCATTAATATATCATTTATCTTGAAAAAAAAAAGAAGTCCGAAATCAATGTGTCAGCAGGGCCGTGTCCCCTCTGAAGGATATGAGGAGAATCCTTCCTTCTACTTCTAGCTTCTGGGGGTTCCTGGCATTCTTTGGCTTGTAGCTGTATGACCCCAATCTCCGCCTCTGTCTTCACATGGCCTTCTCTCTGTGTGTCTCTGAGTCTCAGATCTCCCTTGAAGACACAGGAAGAGGCTATGAGCCAAGGAAGGCAGCTCTAGAAAAGGCAAGAAAACAGATTCTCCCACAAGATCCTCTGAGGGAAGGTGGCCCTGCTGACACCTTGGTTCAAACCACATGAAACAATTTGAACTTCCGGTCTCCAGAATTATAAAAGAATTAATTACTCTTGTTTTAAGCCACTAAATTTGTGGTAAGTTGGTATAGTAATCGTAGGAAATTATTACATGCCCAAAAAGACAAGGCTCTGCTTTCCCTTTTCAGGGGCTTTCCACTACCAGTGAAAGGAAATGCCACTCAAGTTGGCTTAAACAACAAGGAACTTCCATCTGGCTCATGTAAAAATTAGAATATAAGGCTGGTTTGCTATAACAGAGATTCAGAACAAGAGTGGCTTCGACAAAACAGAATTTATTCCTCACCTCACAGGCTCAATGTTAGCAATTTTCAGTCTCCACAAGTGGTAAAACATCCCCAGGACAGAGGGAGGGGAGTGCCCCAAGCCCCAGACAAGGTGGGAGGGGGCAGAGACCACCCTCCTTTTACAGAAAAAGCTTGCCCAGGGGCCAGGATGCCCCCTGTTACACTGAATGATGGGGCTGGTCTCATTCTACAGATGAGGAAGTGGAAATTTGTCTGAGAAGGAAGAGGTTTCTGCCCAGCCAACACCTGCTGAACACACAGGGGGAGCATCAGGCTCCAGGTAGATACAGGGGTCAGGGAAGAGGGAGAGGGAAGAGACAGTAGTAAGGGTGGGGTTCACCAGCCAAGAAGACCAATAGCATTTCTGCCTATCAAGGGTGCCTTTTGAGGTGGGTGGCCTGGGGCAAGGCAACTACAGTGATGATTGGATAGTCTCACT